>NC_077230.1:197712416-197989916 GCF_027887165.1 Monodelphis domestica | reverse complement strand
TTTCATTTTATGATATATATGGCATTTGTGACTTTAGTGCTGATGTCTTAAAGACTATAACTAGCTTACAAAAATAAATCAGTTATTTTCTGGAAAACCATGTAATGCAACTACTATCTTCTTATTCCCATGTGCCTAATGAAGCATGACAGGAAAAGGGGCAGCTAGAAGGCAGAGTGGATAGAATAATGAGCCTGGAATCAGGAAGACCCATCTTCCTAAATTCAAATATGGCCTCACATAGTTAAGAGTTATGTAACCTTGAACAAGTGACTTAGCCCTATTTCCCTCAGTTTCCTCATCTGTAAAATGAGCTGGATAAGGAATAAGCAACCACTCAAGTGTCTTTGACAAGAAAATCCCAAATGTGGTCATGATGAAAAGGCAGACCCAACTGAAATGAATGAGCAACAAAAACAAGTTATTTGCTTTCTATTAGCCCAGTCAGTAACAGTAACAACAAAAAGTATTACAAAATTTTGTATCTCAGTATCTTTGTTGTAGAAGATAAGAAAAGATGGAGAAATAGGTCAGAAGCACTGAGAACTGAAAGGTGTTTAACAGTGAAGGCCTGGAGCAAGCTTTCTCCTTTTCTTTTTCTATTGAAATCCTTGTCTTCCTAGATAGGCAGTTTTCAGATAAAGGAATCAAAACTATTAATAAGCACATGAAAAAGTGTCCTAAATCTCTTATAATTAGAGAAATGCAAATCAAAAGAACTCTGAAATACTATCTCACACCTAACAGATTGGCTAATATGACAGCAAAGGAAAGTAATAAATATTGGAGGGGATGTGGCAAAATTGGGACACTAACACATTGCTGGGGGAGTTGAGAATTGATCCAACCATTCTGGAGGGCAATTTGAAATTATGCACAAAGGGTGCTAAAAGACTGTCTTCCCTTTGATCCAACCATAGCACTGCTGGGTTTGTACCCAAAAGAGATAATAAGGAAAAAGACTAAATATTCATAGCCACACTCTTTGTGGTGGCACAAAATTGGAATTTGAGGGGATGTCCTTCCATTGGGAAATGCCTGAACAAATTGTGGTATCTGACAGTGATGGAACACTATTGTGCTGAAAGGAATAATGAACTGGAGGAATTCCACGTGAATTGGAACAACCTCCAGGAACTAATGCAGAGTGAAAGTAACAGAACCAGGAGAACATTGTATACACAGAGACTGATGTACTGTGGTACAATCAAATGTAATGGACTTCTCCATTAGTGGCAATGAAGTGGTCCTGAACAACCCAGAAGGATCTATAAGAAAAAAACACTATCCACATTCAGAGGAAAAACTGTGGGAGTAGAAACACAGAAGAAAAGCATTTCCTTGATCACATGATTTAATGGGGATGTGGTTGGGGATGTAGACTCTAAAGATCGCTCTACTGCAAATATTAATAATATGGAAATAGATCTTGATTAAAAAAAAGAAATCCTTGTCTTCCTTCAAGGGTCTGATATGGTTCCAGCATTGTTCATTCCATTTTATTTTATTTTCAAATATAAAGCTTTTTCTCATCCCCTTGCAATGCCTGGGGTGAAAGAATTCTCTCCCTCCTCAAATTTTCAGGAGATTGCTTTGTCTGGATCTTTCATCACATAGTTTTGAATCATACTTGTTTATCAGTCACTAAATCAAATGGCATTCATTAAACAATTATGCTGTGCCAGGCAATGACAATTGGGAAGGTAAAAGTAAAGGCAAAAGCAGTTCTTTTCTTCAAGGAGTTTGCATTCTAATTGAGGTGACAAACATGAAATAACTATATATAGAAGAGATATAGAAAAGGCAGAATAGATGGAATGTAATTTTCAGCATTATCAGGTAGGAGAATTGAATTGTGATTCTTTTATCAATCAATGAACATTTTTTAAGTGCTTGCAGAAAGTGGGATTTGAACTGAGTCTTGAAGGAATCCAGGAAAAGAAAAAGTGACAGTGAGGAGAAAAGCTATTCTATGTATGGGGAATGAACCAGTATAAAGATAGAAAGATGGGAAATGGAGCATCATGTGATAGGAAGAGCTACTAAACCTCGGTGATTGGATATAATGTGTGGTTGGGGGGAGTAAAGAGCAAGAAGTCTGGAAAGGTAGAAAGGAGTGAGGTCATGAGATTTAAATGTTTGTCAGATACCCTGAGAACAGAGACTGTCTTTTTTTATTATTTGAATCTCCAGTACATAGTTCAGTATACATTATGAAAGCTTAATAAATGTTAGATTTAATTAATTTAGCTGTACAACAGGAATAATTAAAAGTAGGAAGAAAGAATACAGGTGGTTGTAAGCATTACAGAAGTGAATAGTAGTAGAGGCATCAACATCAAATAACAAGAGTATCCCTTCTCCTATCTTCATCACAATGAATCAATCCATTTTATTTTTTAATGTAAAAAAATAAAAATAAAAAGATAGAACATTTGTTATTATGCAAATGAATTTATAAAATGAAAAATCTTATTACCTAACTACTTCCACTTTTATAAATGCCATCTTAAATGAAATTCCTGTGGTCAAAATTTGCTTTTGGCATAAAAACCACAGAAGCAATAGCATTATTGTAAATCATAAAATATTCTGGATGAATTATGGCAATTTTAAAAGGCAGGATATATTTTTACATAAAAAATTTGCTACAATTTATATGGATAGACTTAAGATATTAACAATAAAAGTATTCTCCTAGATTGTGGCAATCAAAAGTTGTCCACTCCTTTACATCCTGTGCAGTTCTTGTCCAGGCCCTCCCAGAAATCCTCCACAGAGAATGTACTTGGTGGGTTGATGACTTTTGTCTTGTTCTCTTGACATTGTATGGATGCTAAGACTATGTATTGACTCTCCACAGGTTTTTCAGGACTCTCACTATTCACCCACTTCATTTTCCAATTTTCAAATATGTGGTCCTTTGAAAATACCTTTCATATTGCTATTTCTGAATAGTTCTTATTTTATTTAATTGTATGTTGCAGCCTACTTCCTCCCATAATATTTTTATCCACTAACCCACAAGTTTAATTTTTCAAAGGTGGTGGTATTCTTTGCTTTGTAGCCATATTGTATCTCCAGAGTAATGTTAGTGTTATAAATATGGATAAAATTTTCAGGAAATTTAGTCATTTTTAAAATTTCTTTTTTATTTTTAATTTCTTTTTTAAATTTTATTTAATTAATTTAGAATATTTTTCCATGGTTACAAGATTCATGTTCTTTCCCTGGCCTCCCCCAACCCACATCCCATAGCTGATGCACAATCCCTCTGAGTTTTATATGTGTCATTGATCAAGACCTATTTCTATACTAATATTTGCACTAGTGTGATCCTTTAGACCCTAAATTTTAGAGTCTATATTCCCAATCATATCCCCATCAACCCTGATGATCGATCGAGCAGTTGTTTTTCTTCTGTATTTCTATTCCCACAGTTCTTCCTCTGACTGTAGATAGCATTCTTTCTCATAAGTCCCTCAGAATTGTCATTGATCATTGCATTGCTGCTAGTAGAGAAGTCTATTACATTTGATTGTACCACAATGTATCTGTCTCTGTGTACAATGTTCTCTTGGTTCTGCTCCTTTCACTCTACATCAATTCCTAGAGGTCGTTCCAGTTCACATGGAATTCCTCCAATTCATTATTCTTTTTAGCACAATGGTATTCCATCACCAATAGATACCATAATTTGCTTAGCCATTCCCCAAGCCATTCCCCAATTGAAGGGCATCCCCTCATTTTCCAATTTTTGCCTCCAAAAATTAGTGTCATTAAAACCCTTGCCTTCTGTCTTAGAATAAATTCTAAAAAAGAAGAGCAATAAGGGCTAGGTAATCAGAGTTAAGTGACTTGTCCAGAGTCACCCAGCTAGGAAGTATCTGAGGCCACATTTGAACTCACATCCTCCCAACTCCAGGTGCAGAGCTCTATCTACTGTGCTCCTGCTGTCTCTATATATTTTCTTTAAAATCTTGCTACTGTTCAGTTCTGGGCCAGTTCATTCCCCATTTACAGTGACTAGCCAAGATCTTTGTGTGTTTTTAGGTCAGCTCTATGAGTTGTTCATTCAACTAGACAATTAATATTCTTCAACTACTTGGGTTTTCCTATAGGACCATAAAACATTTATTTAGAGCTTGAAGAAATCTTCAGGACCATTAGTTCCTACACCCTTCACATTAAAAATGAGGAAACTGAGGGACATTGATGTTATTTGTTCAGTATCACAAGCTAATTAATGTCCAAGGTGGGTTTTGAATCCAGATCTTCCTGATCCCAAGTCCAGTGCTCTATAAAGTGCAAGTATACCTTGGAGATGTTTTGTATTTGGTTCTAGAGCTATTGGAATAAAGTGGCTTTCATGATAAAGAAACTTACATAGATTTTTTTTGGTTCCCCAGTGCACATGCAGTTATCTTTATACTATATTGTAGTTGCTTATGTGCAATAGTATTAAGTTTTTTTTTAATGTACATACATTAATTTTAAAAAATCATTCACTGCTAAAAAATTCTAACCATCATCTGAACCTTCAGCTTTTTGCTTATAAAGGATCTCCCTCAGTGTTGATGGCTGCTGACTGATCAGGGTATGGTTACTGAGGTTGGAGTGGCTGTGGCAATTTCTTAAAATAAGGCAAAAATGATATTTGCAGAATCAATTGACTCTTCCTTTTATTTGAACACTCAGAGGCCATGAGAGCATTATTAATTGTCCAAATTTTGATGTTGTACTTCAGGGAATAGGGAGGTCAAGGAAAGGGAGAGAGATGGGGAACTATCAGTTGATGGAACAGTCAGAACACCTACAACTTTTATTTGCTGTCTTATGTGTGCAATTCCAAAGATCACTAGTCAAAAATCACAATAATGGAAATAGTATAATGAAAAACTTGAACAATGCAAGAATTACCATAATGTAACACCAAGACATGACATGAGAATGTAATGTTGGGAAAATGACACCAATACACTTCAATAGACTTATTCAACACAGGGTTGCTGCAAACTTTCAATGTGTAAAAAACACAATATCTGCAAAGTGTAATAAAACAACATATAATCAAATATATAATTTCCCAGATATATAATTACTTTAGATTTGTAAGAATGTCTCATCTTTGATGAATGAAATGATGAATAAATGAAAAAAAAAGGCAAGGAAAAGAATCCATGCCATTTGTAACCATTATGAAAAATAAAAAGACAAAAGATCCAAATAAGAAAATGGCAAATTAGAGATATGCAAAGGAGAGAAACTTATATAGTCTTTATTAATGTCCACCAGATTAGTAAAATGATAAAAAAAAAAGAGGAAAGTGATGAGTATTGGAGAGGCAGTGGGAAAATAAGCACATTAGTATACTGTTGGTGCAATCATGAATTGGTCTTGTCAGTCTGGAAAGCAATTTGGAGCTCTACTTAAAAAGTGATAGGATTCTTTATGCCTTTTGAACAAAAATGCCAATATATATATATATATATATGGACAGAGACAGACAGACAGATAGAGAGACAGACAGACAGACAGAGACGGACAGACAGAGAGACAGAGAGACAGAGAGACAGAGAGAGAGAGAGCAAAGAATGGAGAAAAGAACCCATGCCTAGAAATGACTACAGCAGCTCTTTTAGTTTTAATTGTTTTTCTTTTGTTGCCAACACACTGGAACTAAAGGAGTGTTCATTAACTAGGGAATGGCTAAACAGATTTTGACATATGAACATAAAAGACTATTATTATTTACGAATTGGTAAAAAGTTATGAGGGAAATCTGATATAACTAATAGAAAGTGATGCAGAGAGAAGTAGCTGAACCAGAAGAACATTTAAAAGCAACATTGAAAAAATGAATGATTTTGAAAGCTTTTAATTCTTATCAACTCAATGATCAACCATTATCCTAGAAGACTGATGAAGAATGTAGCCCATCTTTGGAGACACAGGCATTGGACCCAGTGAAGACCAAGTCATTTTTTGAAATATCAATATGAAAATTTGCTTTGCTTGACTTAAATATTTGTTACAAGATTGGTTTGGTTTTATTCATTGTGGGATGGAGAATTGGAGATAGAAAAATAAATGATTCACAACTAAAATAAATCATTTAAAATTTTAAAAGGAATAAGAAAAGCAGCAATTGAAGAATATAAGGGAAAAGTCTAACACTGCCACAAAAATCTCAGAAGAAAAAAAAAACAACCGAACCAAAAAAAAATTAAAAACTAAGAACACAGATAAAATTAACAGGTAATATCCTAAAATCATCAGGGAAAATGAGTGGTATAAAAACAAAAATGGCAAATATCTCTAAATAGATATTTAGCAACAAAGAAAATTACATTACTACCAGATGAATGAAACACAGAACCTTATAAGGGTTTCCCAGACAGCTTGGAATTTGAGAAAAATGTTGCAGAATAGTTAGAGATAAAAAAAGAATTGTGAGAGAAGAATTTAGATGAGAACATATAATAGGTCACTATGGCCTACATAGCAGAAATAATTAGTAAAAGGAAAACAAAACAAAAGCCACTTTGAATCCATGGTGACCAGTTTCTGCAAAGAAGAAATGGAGAAAACAACAGATTGAGAACAGATAAACTAAAGTGAAGAACTAGAAACATTAACTAACCGTTGAAAGAATACATGACCCCTATATGATCAAAATGTATCCATTTCAGCCAAAATGTCTAGATAATGTAAGGACCATTTGCCTGCATGATGAGTTTAAAATAAATTAATGCAAGAAATAATATCTCCCATTATTCTTTAGTTCAGAGCTTCTTAATCTTGTGTGTGATATGAACTCTATGGTGAAGCCTAAATTTAGATCCCTACTTAGAAGCATATTTTGAAATATATACAATAAAGTATATAGAGTTAAGGAAATTAATTACATTGAAAGAGTTATCAATAGATATTCAAGGACCCAAGTTTTAGCTGAATCTAATCCGGACCATAATATAAGAACTAGACCTGAAATTTTATCAGTGTAGGGAATTCCCAGATAAGGAATGGCCCTCTTTCCATAGAACTTTTTACCTATTCTGTAAATTACTATCTAAATACTGAGAAGAGCCTACTGCCAATGTGTGTTAAAGGTGGATTTGTGTCTAAATTCAGCCTTTCTAGCTGTGTGACCTTCTGCAAGTCATTTAACTTCTGCCTGCCTCAATTTCCCCAACTGTAAAATAAGCATCATGTAAGCATTTACTTTACAGTTTGGTTGAGAAGATCAAATGAGATAGTATCTATAAAATGTTTAGAGCAGTGGCTGGTAAGTAGAAGAAATTTTAATAAATTCTTGTATCCTCTTCTCTTCCCACTCTTAGATCCAAATCCATCTTTGCAGCAGAGAAAGTATGACATTGGGTGAACTACAGGATTATAAAATTATAGAATTATAGAACTTTCGTATTCAGGATGCTTTTACACTCTTAAAAATTATTGAGGACCCCAAAGATCGTTTTCTGATAAGGGTTATATCTATCAATATATAACAGATTTGAAATTAAAAACAAATATATTATTAAAATATTAATATATGTAATAAACTCATTATGTGTCAGTATAAGTAACACATGTTATTTTGAAAATTATGTCCTCCAAAGCAAAAAATAGTTAGGAAATTTGCTTTGACTTATATAGTTTTGCAAACTTTTTTAACATCTTATTTAATAGAAGGTAGATGAATTTTCATGTTTATATCTATCTTTATCTCTATCTGCCTTTATTCTGTTTTGATGAGCTGTTTTATTTGAAGTATATAAAGAAAATCAGGCCTTATAGATAGGTAGTTGGAAAAAGAGGGGGCATTTTAATAAAATAATGTCTCTGGATTACTAGTAAAATGTTTTTGACTTTGAAGGCAAAGATCACACTTTGAGAACTCCTGAAATACATTAAGCAAAGTCACTACTTTAATGGAAACAAAGGGAAGATAATAGCTAAATAAATAAATAAATATAGTTAAGAATGTCATCATCTGTCCTATAGTAGAAGGAAACAAGCATTTATTAAGTGACTTCTATGTTCCAACACTATGCTAAGTGCTTTGTAAGTGTTATCTCATTTCATTTAACTGGGAGGTAGGTACCTTTATTTTTCCCATTTTACAATTGAGGTACCTGAGTCCAATAGAGATTAAATGACTTGCATAGGATCATACAGATTGTAAGTATATGAAGTCGGATTTGAGCTCAGATCTTAATTATCTGATTCTAAGCCCAGCACTCTGTACTGTGCCACAGAGCTGCTTCTTAATATAATAAATATGAATAAAAAGAAACAGATAAAAGAATAAACAAAATGTATTCCTTCTTATTCAATGCCAAATATTAAGTGCCTACTATGTGTTAAGGCTTATAGTAGTTGATAGGGATACAGACAAAAATTCTACAAGTCTTTTCCCTCAAGGCACTTATATCTTTTTTGGGATGCAATGTGTAAACATTTGAGTAAATTAAAAGTACATTGCAAAGAAACTCTTAAATTTATTTCATTAGACACTGGTTTTTGCTAGCATCAGCATTTCCCTTGTTTTTACATTATTCAAAATCACTGCCTTACCCTGATGTTTCATTGTGGGACAGGGGTGACTCCTGGAATTTACATGTTATACAAGGAAATTCAAGCTATTCTAAGTACTTCTAAGCTGGGCAGCTTCAGGTATAGACCCAACCATAGATTATATATTGACTGCCCATTCTAAATTAAAAAAGACTCACCATGAGAAAAGGCCCTAGTTTGCCCCAATTTATCCTTGTTCTTCTGGCCTGTCTTGAATGTAGTCTTCCTCTCCTAATTCACTCATTTGCCTAGATCAGAGGAAAGGGGTCATTGGCTCTGAATTCAGAGTACCTGGGCTCAAATCTTATCTTTGAAGCTTGACACTTACATCTACCCTTTCAACTCTAGTTTTCTGCTTCCCTTGATATTTGTATGCCAGTGGTACTTGATGTATGCCTCCCTATGACACTTTTGGGGTGGCACAGTAACAATATCAGCCTAAACTGCACCTGTCCTGCTTTCTGCTAGCATAGGAAAAAGCCAATTGTGACTTTGTTAATCAACTAATTCACCAACAAGGAAATATCATATGTGATTTAACTCTTAATTATAACTCTACCCAAGTCATCATCCGCAGGGGTTCACCAGAAGATCATCGGTGAAAATATTCTGCCTCTCCAAAGGATGCATTATTCCCATTACTCACAAGAGAGTGCTCAGGGATAGTTCTTAGACTACTCACTCTCCCACTACTCTCACAACTGGAAAGGTTTAGTTGTTCTTGCTGGCCAGATTAAAAATTCAGTGTAGGTCATGGATTCTTAAACTTTTTCACAGTCCTCTTTGGGACTCTAGTGAAACTTACCTTCTCAAAATAAAATTTTAATGCATAAAACACATATAATTACAAAAGAAACCAATTACCCTCAAATATAGTAATCAGTATATATATTGTATTTATATATCTATATATATATACACATATAATACACAAACTCCTGTCAAAAATCCTTAATTTAGTCAAAAGAATGAAATCTCTCTCTACCTTTCAGTCAACTGTGTGACTATAAAGATGTCTGCTATATAATGCCATTTGTGAAAGTCTATTCTCTTCTAATACTTTTATCAAAATTCCCTTGATACATGCATAAATAATTATCACAAAGATTTTATAGAAATGGAAAAACAGTAATATGGAACATTAGTCATGGATAGGATTGCCTTTTTTATAATAACAAGGTCTGTAATTTTTTTCAAACATTGATTATGCTCCCCTCTTTCAGATGTCTTGAAAATCTCTCCATCTATGCCCTCAAATTTGGAAGCCAGAGCAGAGACTGCTTCAGTGTATACTTGTTCTAATCTAGCTAATTTCCCATCTGTGATTTGTTTATCACCATTCCTATTGTCTCATAAATCATGTTAAAGAATGTGATGTTAGAATCCAAATGTGGTGCCTCCACTGTCATTGATCAATAGTAATCTTGACAAATCTTTACCACTTTTTTGGCTTGTTGTTCTTACAGTTTCATCCCTCAATGCTCTCAACACAATCTGGCTTGATTGGCTCCCCTACCAAACTTTCTGTAAATTTCTCTTTCCCTCTGCCATTTTCCCTATTTTTTACAAAGCAACTCTGCCCAGAGTCTTGCACAGTGCTCCTCTCTAAGATTCTGTGAATGAGTTTATATTCTAAATTATTGTTGCCCTTGACTACTGTGTCTCTCCAGTTGATAAGTTATTCAAATGCATGCTGTTTAAGAGGTTGGGGGCTTTCTTGGTGTTCTCATTGTGGCAACTAATTTGTGTCAGTTATGCTTATGCAAGAAATTAATTTTTTAAGTTAAATTAAATTAAGTTAAATTCAGGGAGGTTTTTAATTCAGGTCAGTGGCAGATGTATTGGGAAATTTCAAGTAATGTTTAATCATAACCTAACGTTGATAATATCTCTTTGCATCTCTCATTTTGACCTTTGATCCAAAGGTTTCACCACCTCCCCTTTCAAAATTTCTCCTTTTCTTCCTGAAACTTGGTTTCTCTCTTTCTTTCTTCTTTCTTTTTTTTCTGCTTGATTAGCAAGATTTTATTAACAATAGGAAGCTTCTCTGTCTAGGAAATTCACCATCTACAAAGAGATAAGATCAGAGATTTTAAACTGAAAAGGACCTCAAAGTTCTCATTTCAGTTTACAGGAGAAGAAATTGCGGTTCAGAGAGGTAAATGCCAGTGGTAGCTATTAAATATGGCTCAGACCCTCTGCTTCTTTGGGACCAAGTGCTCCACCTCGATGAGTTTCCATTTTTCCTGAAAGGATTTCAATGACCTTCATCACCCAGTTTTCATCAGGGCAGTCCATGAACATGTAGTGAGGCCATTTTCACCAGGAAAGAGCTGGTATAGGTGATCTTGGAGTGTTAAATTTCATTTCTATTATCTATTTCCAGTCTTTTCATTAATATTGCTTGATTGTATGCCATGGATCAGAAACCTAGATGTAGAAGTCATTCACTAGATTCCTCTCATAAGAGGATGAGGAAAAAACACTCAGGAAAATAAAGAAACATGTCCACAGTCACAAAAATAGAGGGATAGACTCAAGACTTTTACTATGGTACTAGCTCCAAATACAGTGACTTTTCCATTCAACCAGCAGTCTTATATATTATAAAAAATAATAATGATGAAACATTTTACTATTTTTAGTTATATATTTAAAAACAAAAATAATTCTCAAACCTTTCTAATAATAATTTGTAATAATAAAAATAAAAGCTTTTTAATATTTGCCTCTCTCTGTGTTCTGAACCAAACAGAAAAAAATAATCTCTTCTCTCATAAAACCTTATTATAAAAAGTGAGTTGATTCATTCAATGAGTGTGTTCACTACTTTCTCCAGTCTTATGAAAATTTTTAGAGCAACACTTACTTGACCTCAGTAGAGATATAATTAACCAAAAATACCCAAACTATTTGTTGAAATTTATGCTGTCAAAAGCTGGTGCACTTCATCTTCCAAAGCACGAATGTTCCTATGCTGTTTTCCACATCCAGGCTCAAATAAAGCCATCAGTAATTTTTGACTTGATTGCACTATAATTATTCAAATATCATTAATTTTATGCTCTAGCCTAATTTCCATATCCGTTGTTCTCATTAAAAGAGATTATTATAGATAATGTATCTAAAGCATCCCCACTAATTGAAAAATGCAATTCTTGATTGATAATAGTCAAAACAACAACTCAATATAAAGGCTACTATGGTGATGTGACTGTAATTATTATCAACATAAGCCATGATGGGTACAATAGAATCAGGTCAGAAGGACATGAGCTATGAACCCCATCTCATCTCCACAAACACTGTATGATCACCCTAGAACAGAGAAGACAAGCACAGGACCCAGGATCATTCCAGTTCATGAAAGGGCCCTGTCATTTTGCAGGTAACACAACTCAGATCACAAATCAAGAATTCAAAGAATGCCCACTTCTCCTGCTGAGGCACGAGTTTGTTGTATTGCAGCTCCCAGCAGGTCTATCCCCCTCTTATCAATCAAGAAGGAGAATAAGATGCTGAGCAAAGGTGCAACATTTCCTTCTCCCCTGCAGGAACCCCTCTCTCCAGCTGAGATGGATCAGTGGGGTGGATAACACATCAACAAGACAGATGGGACAAAAAAAAATACTGGGACAAGTACTGAAGGGAACAAGAGGAAGGAGGGATATAGACGGGAAATTTAAGGTAATATTTATTCTTAACTGCCTTCCATCTCACAAGGTTTCCATGGAGGGTGGTTATTTATTAAAAAACTACCTTTATTCAATCAGTGTAAGACAAGTTTTTTAAAGTTGTTTCTTTAAAGAGAAATATCAATCACTACAAAGTAAAGTCTCAAAGGTTTTTTTTAACTGTCTTCACAAAATATAAAATGAGATGCTATCTGGCAGAGTCAATAGAGTGTCAACTCTATTGGGAAGACCCAGATACATGTCCCACTTCTGACACACATTTGCTGTGTGACCATGGAAAAGTCACTTATCCTCTTGTGGTCTCAGGAAACTCTCTATCTCAGTCAGGGGTATGCTATTAAATGTTTAACAATCAGCTCCTTTAAAAAAAAAAAAAGCAATGTGCACCCAAGAGAATTTTAAGTTTAATCTATATAATAACATTTTGTCCATTACTTTCTAAAGTCTAAACAATAAATCAAACAATAATAAAACAATTAATCCAATCCCGATTCATAGAGTTTGCCAATTTCCAGATGTACATGCTAACACTAAAAATTTAACAATTGGTTTGAGTCAGTTTTGACTGGCTCTAGCATAACCTTGGGTGTGCTGTATCCACTAGATGCATTAGTGGAAAATATTTCCATGCTAGAAATTCTCCACACCCATGAATCCACATATGAAATGGGGGGGGGGGGGAGGTAAAGGAGGATCAACTTTTTATAACCTCTAGAGCAACCAACACATGGAATGGAAGGTCCAGAAGTAGTCCAACAAGAAAAGATTAATCAAACATACTAAGTATATTTAAATCCACCTTTCATACATAGGGTATGTAATGTCTTTGGGAGCCATGATCAATTGCTTTTGAAAATTCAGAAACCACAGCAGCCAGAGTTTTTAAACCTTTTTTGAATCATGCACCCCTTTGGGAATTTGGTGAAGCCTTTGGATCCTTCCTCACAATAAGTTTTAAATAATTCACAAATGAAGGAAATGCTCAATTTCATATCAAAGTTAGTGAAAAGAAGGATATAGGTGTTTTCTTATCCAAGTTCACAATCAATCAAAATCCAGTAGGTTCTAGCATTAAGAGCAAGGAATTGCAGATGCTTTGCTCAAAGGTTACCGAAAATGGACAAAGGTTTGAGGACAGAGATTCCTCCAAAGCTAGAAGTGGGTTGATTACTGAGCAAAAACAAAACAAAACAAAACAAAACTAATGACCAGAACAAATTAAAGAGAAAGACAAAAATTTAGGCAAAGGTTTTCTGAAATCAGAGGACACAAACTAGAAAGCAGTTTGACTAAATGATTTATAAGAGAAATTTGAAAAGTTTAGCCTACTGATTTGATTTGAAGCCAACATATGGCAAGAGTGGTTATACAATAACTAGTCAGATGAATTAAGCATTGGATTAATTCATTCAATTCAATTCATGAAGCTTTAAATACCTAGCTACTATGTGCCAAATGTCATCTAAAGGATACAAACAAATAAGGTAAGAATCTATGGTCATCAGTGGGGAACTGGAATCAAAGCAAGAGGATGTAGGAAATCCAAAAATGTCAACAATTCAGAAATGATTTACTTTGTGACAGCCTTTCCTAAAAAATAAAATACAAATATACAAAAATACATAAAGTATGGGGAAAAGATTTACCTTCCCCACCTCCAAAAGAAAGAATAAATGCATATGCAAATTAAAATCAAGATAGAACATCTTTCCAGTTTGTGATAGATAGACTGCTTGTTTCTGCCTGATGAATAAGATATCATGCTTTACTAAACTTATATTTTTATTAGTGTTTTTAGAAGAATAGCACTAGACTCAGAAGACCTGGATTTGAAATCTGCTCTGCCACTTATTACTTGTATATCCTTACATAAGGCCATATGTCAAATCTAATCTCAAGGATTCAATTTCCTTATCTATATAACAAGACCAAATGATTTCTCAGATCCTTTCAAGTATTAACACTCTAACATCTGTAACTTGGCCCCTGGTAAATATCACACAAAACAGACTTTACCTCTCTATACATTTTATAACGAGCAAATAAAATAATATAATGTTAGAAGTAGAACAGACCTTAGAGAGCATCTAGCCCACCATTCTCATTTTATAAGAAAGTAAACTGAGACAGGATGGAAGATGTAATAGAAAAAGCACTGTACTTGTACTCAGAAGACCTGGATTCCAGTTTCCACTGACTGTCTAGGTAACATCTAATCTAAACTACATAGCATTGGTTTCCTCATTCTTAAAATGGGAAGGATAATATTTATACCACCTCCTTAAGATCTGAAGTTGGGAAGGTCTTCAATTTACAAATTAGAAAAACTCACATGTCTGTTATGGGAAAAGCATGTTATAAATTTTAACATACTATATACTTGTGAGTTATTCTTCATCATGAAGTCATTTACCCAAAATCACACAATTATCTAGAGGTAGAAATAAGTCTAGAAAGAATAACCATATCCTCCCCACAATTCCACTATAAATACTCCTTCATTTGGCTTCTCCTCTAAATCCAAGGAGAATAGAGTCTACTAAAATGTCAAGTCCAGAAAGCTGAGCTCTACTTAAATGTCTCAGGGCACAATACTTTGGCATGTTAATATTTAACAAGATCTAATATGTTCTTATCTCAAAAAATCACTTGGATAAATCAAAGTTGCTGGCTCAAAGCAAGATTTTGCTCCAATGTCACAAAGAAGTATTGTTGAGACCAAAAACCAAATTATAAGTTAAGTGGGATTTATGGAGGCTGTTTAAATTATTTTTATACCAATAAGATTTTGAAGTACTGAAAATTCCAAAAACCAAAGTGATATGAAAACTTAAAGAATAATTTTAATCTTCATTTTAACATCCTTGCCATCTTAAGGTTAACCCCTACAAAACACATTAAGGGTAAGGAACCAAAGTGAGATATAGGGAAGTAGTTGAGAAAAAAAGAGACACAGAAAGGGACAGAGAAACAGATACAAAAAAAGAGACAAAAAATAGAGACAGGGAAAGAGATAGAGATAGAGAATTTATTATGTGCTTACTACATAATAGGAACTATGCTAAGCACAAATACAAAACATGAAAGGAAGATGGTACCTATTCTCAAAGAACTTACTTTCTAAAGTAAACAGGAAATATATACATAATAAGATAAAACAATTTCACTAGCTGTGTTAATCAAAAATATTTTAATGCCCAGTAGTCAACCTTCTCCACATTTTGGTAGGCTAGTATCAACTTTCATGATGGCTTGTATATAATTGATAGTAAATAAATTTTTGTCAAATGACTATATCTTCCTGTATTTCTTTGTTTAAACTTGATATAAATTGCCCAGATACATTTTGGGGTAATTCTTACTTCTCTGGCTCATTGCCCCTATCTAGAAACTTCTTGCACAACAGCAACCAGAATGTTAACAATTATCCTTTGTAAATATATTATTCACAAGGCTAAAGGGATGAACAGATCCTTAAAGAACATAAATAGTACTCCCCGGAAATAACATTTTCCAGTGAGCAACCATCCCCAGAAGCCAGAAAGGTTGTATTGTTTCTCTGAGTAGGATTCCTATACAGGTGCCCAGAGTTGTTCCTCCACACTAGTATTACGCTTCATAACTTCTCTGTCTCTCCACACAGGTAATGCTGTACCAGCAGTAGACTCCACCATTTCCACTTTCATTCCTCTCTTTAATTCTTCATCTCACTCTTCTATTCATATTCTATAGGTCTGGATTATTGGCATCAGGCCTCCTCTGCCTTTGCTCTGTTCAGTCTTTTGCCCAATACATCACTCCACCTGCAGTTCTCATGCAATCTTAACACAGAGCAAGTGTTATTCTCTGCTCCCCAGAAACTAGTCTTCCATCCATCTGTACATAATGAGCACTTCAGTCTTCATCATGGCAGATTAAGCTACAGTTTAAGATGCTGCTTGAGGTCAGGGTGTCTCCATTTCCATAGCTTTCCTTTATGCTACATTTCTCCAGTCTTAGACCATAAAGAAAGAAGTATAACCAACAGGAATACACTTACTGTTCATACCTTGCAAGAATGTGTCACTAAAAGGGCTTCACACACACAAAAAAAAAATAGATGAGCTAGTCAATGCTGAAAGCAATGGATTCTTTTTAGGTGGTATATTAAGGGATGGCTGCATGACTTATAATAAGGGACATGAATTAGAACAGCCCACTGACCACTGGGACCTATGAAACCCACCCAATCAGGGCAGCCCTTCAACCTCCTAACAATGTCACTAAGTCTGACACCTGTGGCGTAGAGTAATCTACTAATTCCTATATACTGAAGCCAGTACAAGCTCCACCAAAAGAAGTGTGGGAAAGTGTAGAGAAGGAATACAACCAACGATGTTAGCACAGTGGTGGACTCGGTGGTTTTCAGGCCCTGGAAGAGATGGAGTTCACAATAGTACAGGACTGCTAGGTCCCAGTTCCAAGATCTCTCAGACAACTGCTGTGGGACTAGGCAGGAAGACAACAATTTTATAGGAAACTACCATTTTCTTGCCTGAAATGTTCCAAATGAAGTGCAGTCCTTCCTACAAACCAATATCACAGTGGGGACAGGAAAGGTAGTACGTGACTCTTCCTGATAAGGTTGGCACTGTTCAGAATGAAATCATGCAGCCCCAGAAAGGTTGAACACCAGGGTGTCCAGGATTAAATAGAGCAAGGGAACCATGGATTCAAAGACAGGCAGAGGAGAGAGATGTTCGAGTGGGATGAGACATCTATAACAGCAACCAGAGTAGGGGTAAAATTGAAGGAGTGGTCATTTTCTGCCCTAGTTACCAAGGAACATAAGAAGATGGGGACTTCTTTCTTCTCCCCTTTCTCCCTCCATATCCATCCATTCAGATGGGGATTTTTTATAGAGCTTTCTACTCCCTCCACCTGGATCTTTCACTATGGAATGGTCTTGGTTTTGTTGTTCTTAAGCTTGTTTCCTTTAGATAATGAGTTAATTTTTGAATGTTTTGCTGAATATGACTATAAATGCCATCTGACAAGGTTAAGGGATAGGCTGAGTGAAGGAGAGGAGAAGTTGTTGGCACACCTCTAAAGATGTTTCACAGCTAGATGATTCAGTGGATAGAAATGCTGGACCAAGTTCAAATCCAGCCTCAGACACTTAGCAGCTAAAACAAGTCATGTAGCCTCTGTTTGTTTCCTCAGCTATCAAATATGAATAATAATAACAACAACACCTAACTCCAAGGCTTGGTGTGAGGATGAAATGAAATATTTTCAAGGTGCCCAGCTCATAGGAAGGAGTATGTAAATGTTAGTTATTATTACTTTGTTCTTTTATATGTCAAATGTAGTTATTATACATTCCAAAATACATAAAGAAAGACTCTGTTTCTGATCACCTAAAGATATACTTTACCTTGTATGTTTTCACTGTATTATAAAGCTCCAGGAGTAGTATTGGAATGAAACCCAGGGTTTGGGTTCTAATCTTTCTTTCAATTACTAGAACCTATCTTCTCTTTCTATTACTTGTAATCACCAAACTCCCAGTGAGAGTCTGGCTACCAGTCAACATAATTCCCTCAGTCACTAGAGGGAAAAAGTGAAGAAGAAAAATAGGAGGCATGCTGGAAGGTAGGCCCTGCCCCTAAGCCAAGCCCCTGAGCAAAAAAAAAAAAAAAGTGTCTTTAGGAGCTTTCCTCCTACCCCTCATCCTGATTGGCAGCAAAAGGGAGTTTAGTCAATAAATAGATCTCCCTGCATCACTGGTGCACTCTGTGGACTGTAAACTGAAATCTGTAGCTGTTCTAAGGGGTTTTAGCAGAAGCAATCTGAAAGCAGGAGATCATGCAGGCTGGATTCTGGAGCTCTCAGGAGCTGAGGAAAAAATCACACAGACAGTTTATGGGAACAGTTGGTTGTCTTCTCTGGAGGAGAGAGGGAAACTTGAAGCTGCCAGGAGACTGAACCTTCCTACAATCAAAATCTCTACCACTTGGTAGAGATAGTGGATAACATTACACTGGTGGATGGTGGATGTTTAATCCATCACTCCCCTTCTGATCCTGATTCCTGCAGTGCTACTCTTCATACTGGGACTTCTGCTTGATTCAAAGTGGACTCCAGTTGTGTGAGATTAATGTTCACCCTTGTTCTTGCTCCTATCAAATGCTCCCCAATATTAATTAGTAATTAAGGAGTTAGTTTAGAATAGGTATAAAAGGTTGTTAGGGTTTTAGTCTCTGATTTTGGTGTAAAGTTAGATATTCCCTGATCCCTTTTCCCTTCTCCTTTTAGGTAAATACATATATATATATATATATATATATATATGTATGTATGTATGTATGTATATTTAGTTTGAACCCTTATTTAACCCACCTATTAAACCACCAGCTCTGCTGGGGTTTGAGGAGACAATGTTCCACAGAGTGGTCATAGCAAAAGGTAGAAGGGACCCAACAGGAAGAGGGGACATAAATAAATAAATAAATAAACAAACAAACAAACAAATGAATGAATGAATGAATAAACAAATAAACAAATAAACAAATAAACGAATGAATGAATGAACGAATAAATAAATAAATGAATGAATGAATAAATGAATGAATAAATAAATGAATAAACAAATAAATAAATAAATAAATAAATAAATAAATGAATGAATGAATGAATGAATAAATAAATAAATTAATTAATTAATTAATTAATTAATAGCATGTTGGACAAAGCTAGACTAGGTCAGAAAAAATAGAGGTTCTCTTCTCTAACACTCCCTCTTTCTATCTCCATATCTGTAACAATATCTGTTGGCTTAGGATGAATTTTTTTATTTGATGCCCTCTTTTTGCCCCACCTTCACCACCACCACCACCACCTAACATGTGCCCAGAGGGTATGAAAAATACCCATTCTCTTTCTCCCCAATAATTACTTCTTGGAAACAGCCTGAAGTTAATTAAATCAACTGTGATGCCTACTGGATGCATCCAAGGCATGATGGAGAATATAAATACAGCCCCAATACTCCCAAGTATCAGGAGGAAAAAAATCAATATTACCAGCTTCATTCTTATAGGACTAACTCAGTTCCTAAATGGTTCCTTCCCACTATCTCGGGTAGTGTTCAATACTTGGTTAGTATTTATTTCATAAGCTTGGTCAACAGAAGTTACCGTTCAGCTTTTATTTTCAAAGAGAACCACTGATATCACAGCGTGATGTCTTGATTTAAATATGAATTTGGATTTAAGTGAGACAGAGATATACAATGTTTTCAGCCTCACTCTCTCTTCCAGTGTTATTCAAAGTCCAAGACAAAAGACAGAACAACTGGTAACAGCCCAAGATGCAGAGGATGATTGTGATGTCTTCAATTCTTACCAAACTCCAGAAACTCCATGGAATCTGCTTCAGCAGCCTTACGGCAATTGAGAATTGAGACAAATTGTTCTCATCCACATATTCCAGCAGAAGTCTTCATATGTGGCAATGCAGTGATCCTGAACAACCTGGGGGGATCTATGAGAAAGAACACTATCCAAATTCAGAGGAAAAACTGTGGGAGTGGAAACACCGAAGAAAAACAATTTTTGATCACATCAGTTGAGGGGATATAATTGGGGATTGAGACTCTAAATTATCACCCTAGTGCAAACATCAACAACATGGAAATATGTTGTGATCAAGGACACAAGTAAAACCCAGAGGAATTGCACATTGGCAATGGGAAGGGCAGGGGGAGGGGAGGGAGGGATCAAATATGATTTTTTGTAACAAAGGAATAATGTTTGAAATTGACCAAATAAAATTTTTTTAATTAGGAAACAAATTTCTAATAAAAAAAATAAGTCTTCATATGCTTAGGGTAGACATCCCCCTAATATACCAACAGGTTTAGCCCTGATATTTACCCTCAACCTGGTTTAGCCTACTTAATGAGATGGTTTCACCAAAGTGTGACTGCTGTACATGCTACAACTTCTAAGAACCACAGATAAGAGAAGTATACATAATATTGCAATAATATTTTACAAGAATGATACAGAATAGAGGCAGTAGTCTCTTCTCTTACAAATAATTCCCATTTCGGCAAAATGGTATGTTTAATATGTGATGGAAGGATCTGGAGACTTTTTTGCTACTGATTTCATAGAACATTCTGCTGTCATGCCTGAAATAGCTTTTGAGTTGTCCCTAGAGGACAAAAGTTCCTTTCTAGTCACCCCAGCCAAAAGGGTCCTGACAAGGGGAGGGAGAAATAGACCAAAAGAAGCAAGCAATTTTTAAGGCAAAGATAATGTTTGTAATCTCAGAAAGAAGTCAAAGTTAAATACAAATTTTTGTCATTCTAATCTGTGAGAGGCAGCTTAGTGTGTTAGATTAAAGTTGACTTTGAAGCCCAAAAGGCCACCTTTCAAGTCATTTGATATACATACCAACAATATGACTTTGGGCAAGTCTTAATTTCTCAGTGACAAATGCAATTGATCATCTAAGATTATGAATTGTCAAGAAAGTGTTGAAATGCATTGGTAAAAGAAGTTTCCTCTCCTAGGAGTTACTTTGATTATTGATATAGCTCCAGGCTTTATCCCTATCTCTATCTCTATTCCTAAACTACGTTGGGATAAGATATTTACATTTGGAGAATGGGCATTAACTCTGAAGCTTTCCCATCTCTAGCCTACTAGAAAACCACTTTGTCTAAACATCTCAGTGAAGGTGCTAACAAGCATCACTTATGATTCAAGTCACCCAGAACTGTTTTTTCTGCCTCTCTTTTTGAGTTGTTATGCAACTCTTGCTTTTAGCCTGTTAACTTTAAGGTTAATTAGAGATCACATCTTTTCTGAAGGTTTGGCAAAATGCATGAAAGTAACCAGGGCAACTAGCCCACATGATGTTACATGTAGGATTAATTTCTGCAAGTTATAAAGGAAGAACACAATTAGACCAGAAGCTCAGGGTTTATAACCTCAAACTCAGATGCCATTTTGAGCTATAATCCGGTAGTGAATTATGAGACTTTAAATCAATCTGTAACTTATCAAATAAAATAGACAAGTATAGTAATACAAATGAATGCCTGCTCTTATAATCAATTGAATTTCATTTTATCCAGGAATTAAAAATAATGACAGTCTTTCAAAGTATTAGTCTTGGGGTTGATGGTTAAGGAAGGATAGGAGACCAGAGGGAGATGGAGTAAAGAGAGGATTTTAGCTAAAATATGACTTGAATTCACAGCCACAGAGCCAACCTTCAACAAACATTTAGCTCAGTTTTATGTGCATTTATTACATTCCAACTTGCCAAGGACTGAGAATTCAAAGGCAAAATTTAAAAAGTCTTTGTACTCAGTGAGCTTTTATTCTAGTAAAGGAAAAGAACATTTATACAAATAAGTATATTGGAAGTCAGAATAGAATGGTGGAAAGAGTACTAGACTTGAGGTCAGAGGCCCTAAATTCAAATCCTGCTTCTGTCATTTACTACCTGTGTGATCTTGGACAAGTTATTCAGCTTTCATGGGATTCTATTTCCTTAAGTATGAAGTAAAAGAGTTTCATTAAATTACCTTTTAATTTCCTTCCATCTCTAAATCTATTACCCTATATTCCTAATTGCAAATGAAAAAAGGCAAAGATGTACCATGTATGGGAGAACGTAAATAGGCAAGTTTGAGTGGAGCCCTGAATATAATCCAGAAATACAATTTATTCTAATACCTCAATTAACAAAAAGAACACATTCCAGTGAAATATTTCATTGTTAAATATCTACCACTAGGAATGTAAATAATATACAAAGCCTAGGAATGTCTTCATGAGTGTGAATCTTCCCTACTGAATCTCCATCCAGTACTACTCCCTTTCAGGCAAAGAAAACTATAGGTTTTTTGGTTGTCTCAAACCACTGTCTAGGTGCTATCTGGTGCCCAGTGATGTGGAGACCTGATCAAGTGGTATCTCCACCAATTTCTAGGTGTATTCGGCCCCTCAAACCCCATATAAGCATCTCTCTATCTGACCCTCCTCATGCAAGACTTGCACCTGAGACTATACCAGAGTTTCTTCCTTCTCACAGGAACTCCTGAATTCCCTGCAATGAACCTGCACTTCCAGGCTGACACTGTCAAAAAGACCTTTATTTCCAAAAGATTTAATTGGTATATTCCTATCATCTGTTTTTGAATACTTTTCAAATCACTATTTTGACTCTAAAAATGTTAGTGGTTCCAGCTCATAGAGCTTTCAAACAGTTCTGATGAGCTAAACCACAGTTCAAGTCCCAGAATCACCAAGGCCATGAAAACCATATGGCAGAAACAAAATAAAAAACAGAATGATTGGGGGCTTTCCCCCCATTCCAGTGTATTGTTGTTAATGCTTTCCCAAAGGCTTGCAGGTACATATGGCAGTTTACAAACTAGCAGATTGTGTGTGGGATCAATAAAGTTTCATTTGAAATCAAACTTTAGAAGTGGAGGCTCTCTGCTTTCTGTAGGCATTTGTGAATGCCCAAGATCATACTTGGAAAATTGTGAATAATAAACTCCCAAAAAAATATTTGTTTATTTAACCAAAAAAATCCCAATGACCCTTGCAAATTAGACAACATATTTATTCTTGCACATATGTCATAAACATCAAATGTTCTGAGGAGCAGAAAAAGAGGTCCTTACAAAGAGATTCTAAACTCCTCTGAATTATACATTATAAAGTGGGAAAGACTATATCTTAATCTTTATATCTTTTCCATTGCCTAATATAAATCAGAGCAATGAAGTGTGATCAGGAATATGCTGGATCTAGTGCATATGGGTTCATGAAACATGATTGTTAAATTGTTTTAGTGTTATCACATACTTCTTAAACTTTAGAGTCATATTTTTGGAGAGCTAGTTGTTAAACATTTATTAATATATTCTTGTGTAAAGAATGCTACATTTGTTATTAAAATATTTGAGTTCTATATTTTCTCTGCTACTTGCTTCCTTTGCAACCTGAGGCCAGATTTTTAATCTCTTAGCTTCAGTGACCTCATTTTCAGGATCCCACAAAAAAACTGAGAGATGGGTGCTAATATTCTTCTTATTTTATAAATGAAGAAATAGAAATACAGAGTTTATATGACTTCTTCAAGGTTGCATAGCTAAGTGACTAGGGTAGAATTTGAACTCAAATCTCCATGAGTCCAAGTAATATATTCTATGTCACCTGTAGCTACATTTCTTAAATTATTATATAAAGTAAGATATTTTCATTACTATATTATTAATTAGAGAAAAGGGATAATGACTTCATTACTGTATTCCCCATAGTCCAAGGTTTAATGCCTTGCACAAAGCATGTAGTTGATAAATATTTATTGAGTGGTTATTTTTATTCAGTGATTCATGATTATAATTTTATATCCATTTCATTTTATCATTCAAAAGAATTAATTCATACATAAAAATAAAATTGCATTAGCTTTTTATTACATAATCATTCCTAATAATTCATTAATATGTATATGTAATTCAAGTTGCATTACTTCTTCTTGAATCTATTGCATGACCTTTCCCTGCAATTTAATACTTTTTGTCCATTCACACAACAAATTCATTAGATTTTCCAACAGTCTATCACAATTAGCTTGGACCATTCATATGTATAAAAGTTTAACATCACATCAAAGTTAGAAATCTTAATAACAATAAAGACAAATTACATTTTAAAGTGTCTTGAGTATTTCAAAGTACTGTTCTCACAATAACCAAGTTCAGTAGGTAGGTAATCTGCTACTGCCGTCTAGACGTCACGCATCAAGACCCGTGTAGTCGTAGCCATCTAGACGCGTGTAGTCGTCTAGACAGCTACACGTATCTAGACGTCTAGACTACCTGCGTCTAGACAGACGACTACGCGCGTCTAGACGTCTAGCCATCTAGACGACTACAAGCGTCTAGATGTGTAGACTACATGTGTCTAGAGGTCTAGTCGTCTAGACGACTACAAGCTTCTAGACGTCTAGCCGTCTAGACGAATACAAGCGTCTAGATGTGTAGACTACATGTGTCTAAAGGTCTAGTCTTCTAGACGACCACACGCATCTAGACATCTAGAATACACGCGTCTAGACGTCTAGACTACACGCGTCTAGACGGCTAGTGGCCATCTAGATGTCTAGACGGCTAGACGGACACACGCGTCTAGACGTCTAGACGGCTAGACGGCCACACGCTTCTAGACGTCTAGACGGCCGTCTAGACGTCTAGACGGCTAGACGACCACACGCGTCTAGACGCGTCTAGACGGCTAGACGGCCACACGCGTCTAGACGTCTAGACCACACGCGTCTAGACATCTAGATGCATCTAGACGGCTAGACGACCACACGCGTCTAGACGGCTAGACGACCACACGCGTCTAGATGTCTAGACGGCTAGACGGCCACTCGCGTCTAGCGTCTAGACTACACGCGTCTAGCGTCTAGACTACACGCGTCTAGACGTCTAGACGGCTAGACGGCCACTCGCGTCTAGACGGCTAGACGGCCACTCGCGTCTAGCGTCTAGACTACACGCATCTAGCGTCTAGACTACACGCGTCTAGACGTCTAGACGGCTAGACGGCCACACGCGTCTAGACGTCTAGACGGCTAGACGACCACACGCGTCTAGACGTCTAGACGGCTAGACGACCACACGCGTCTAGACGTCTAGACGACACTCGCGTCTAGACGTCTAGACGGCTAGACGACTACAAGCGTCTAGATGTGTAGACTACATGTGTCTAGAGGTCTAGTCGTCTAGACGACTACAAGCTTCTAGACGTCTAGCTGTCTAGACGAATACAAGCGTCTAGATGTGTAGACTACATGTGTCTAAAGGTCTAGCCTTCTAGACGACCACACGCATCTAGACATCTAGAATACACGCGTCTAGACGTCTAGACTACACGCGTCTAGACGGCTAGTGGCTATCTAGACGTCTAGACGGCTAGACGGCCACACACGCGTCTAGACGTCTAGACCACACGCGTCTAGACATCTAGACGCATCTAGACGGCTAGACGACCACACGCGTCTAGACTGCTAGACGACCACACGCGTCTAGACGTCTAGACGCCTAGACGGCCACTCGCGTCTAGCATCTAGACTACACGCGTCTAGACGTCTAGACGGCTAGACGGCCACTCGCGTCTAGACGTCTAGACTACACGCGTCTAGACGTCTAGACGGCTAGACGACCACACGCGTCTAGACGTCTAGACGACACTCGCGTCTAGACGTCTAGACGGCTAGACGGCCACTCCCGTCTAGACGTCTAGACTACACGCGTCTAGACGTCTAGACGGCTAGACGACCACACGCGTCTAGACGTCTAGACGACACTCGCGTCTAGACGTCTAGACGGCTAGACGACCACACGCGTCTAGACGTCTAGACGGCTAGACGACCACGTCTAGACGTCTAGACGGCCACTCGCGTCTAGACGTCTAGACGGCTAGACGACCACACGCGTCTAGACGTCTAGACGGCTAGACGACCACACGCGTCTAGACGTCTAGACGGCCACTCGCGTCTAGACGTCTAGACGTCTAGACGACCACACGCGTCTAGACATCTAGACTACACGCGTCTAGACGTCTAGACGGCTAGACTACACGTGTCCAGACGTCTAGACGGCTAGACGGCCACTCGCGTCTAGACGTGCGTCTAGACGTCTAGACTACACACGTCTAGATGTCTAGACGGCTAGACGACCACACACGTCTAGACGTCTAGACGGCTAGACGACCACATGCCGTCCACTTGCGTCTAGACGTCTAGACTACACGCGTCTAGACGTCTAGACGGCTAGACGACTAGATGTCTAGACTACACGCGTCTAGACGTCTAGACGGCTAGACGACCACACACGTCTAGACGTCTAGACGGCTAGACGGCCACTCGCGTCTAGACGTCTAGACGACCACACGCATCTAGACGTCTAGACGGCTAGACGGCCACACGCGTCTAGACGTCTAGACGTCTAGACGGCCACACGCGTCTAGACGTCTAGACAGCCACACGCGTCTAGACGTCTAGACGGCTAGACGGCCACACGCGTCTAGACGTCTAGACGACCACACGCATCTAGACGTCTAGACGACCACACCCATCTAGACGTCTAGACGGCTAGACGGCCACTCGCGTCTAGACGTCTAGACGGCTAGACGGCCACTCGCGTCTAGACGTCTAGACTACACGCGCTAGACAGACTACACTCGTCTAGACGTCTAGACGGCTAGACGGCCACACGCGTCTAGACGTCTAGACGGACGGCTAGACGGCCACACGCGTCTAGACGTCTAGACGGCTAGACGGCCACACGCGTCTAGACGTCTAGATGGCCACACGCCTCTAGACGTCTAGACGTCTAGACGGCCACACGCGTCTAGACCACACGCGTCTAGACGTCTAGACGGCTAGACGGCCACACGCGTCTAGACGTCTAGACGCATCTAGACGAGACGGCCACACGCATCTAGACGTCTAGACGGCTAGACGACCACACGCGTCTAGACGTCTAGACGGCTAGACGGCTAGACGGCTAGACGGCCTCTCGTGTCTCCGTCTAGACGTCTAGACGGCCACTCGCGTCTAGACGTCTAGACTACACGCGTCTAGACGTCTAGACGGCCACAAGCGTCTAGACGTCCAGACGCCTAGACGGCCACACGCGTCTAGACGTCCAGACGGCTAGACGGCCACACGCGTCTAGACGTCTAGACGGCCACACGCATCTAGATGTCTAGACCACACACGACGGCCACTCGCGTCTAGACGTGTCTACTAGACGGCTAGACGACCACACGTGTCTAGACGTCTAGAAGACTACACGCGTCTAGACGTCTAGACGGCTAGATGACCACATGCGTCTAGACGTCTACTAGACAGCTAGACGACCACACGCGTACGCGTCTAGACGTCTACTAGACGGCTAGACGACCACACGCGTCTAGACGGCTAGACGACCACACGCGTCTAGACATCTAGACTACACGTGTATAGACGTCTAGACGGCTAGACGACGACACGCGTACGCGTCTAGACGTCTACTAGACGGCTAGACGACCACACGCGTCTAGACGGCTAGACGACCACACGCGTCTAGACGTCTAGACTACACGTGTATAGACGTCTAGACGGCTAGACGACCACACGCGTCTAGACATCTAGACGGCTAGACGACCACACGCATCTATACTTCTAGACTACACGCGTCTAGACGGCTAGACGACCACACGCGTCTAGATGTCTAGATGGCACGAATACATCTAGTCTTCTAGCCATCTAGCCGTCTCGTCATGAACTATCGATGTCTGCACGCGTGTAGTCGTGTAGAGGGCTAGGCGTCTATATGCGTGTATTCGTCTAGATGTCTAGATGGCTAGACTGCTAGGCATCTAGACTCATGTAGTCATCTAGCCATCTAGAAGCTTGACAGTTTGGCAGTTGACAGCGAGACGGCGAGACTGCGAGATCGCTAGAAGGTTGATGGCGAGAAAGCTAGACGTCTAGACGTCTAGACACTAGATGTCACACTGCTAGACATCTAGACGCGTGTGACGCGTGCAGTCGTCTTGACGGCTAGAGGCTTGACGGGTAGACGGCTAGACATCTAGACGCGTGTAGTCGTCTAGAAGGCTAGAAGCGTCAAGTAGGCTAGACGGCTAGACGGTTGACTGCTAGATGGCTAGACAGCTAGACGTCTTGATGGCTAGACATCTAGACACCTGTGTTTGTCTAGACAGCTAGACGCTTGATGGTTGACGGCTAGAAGGCTAGACGGCTAGAAGGCTCCATGGCTAGACGGCTAGACGCGTGTAGATGGCTGGACAGCTAGAAGTTTGACGGCTAGACAGCGCATTCCTGAGACAATAAACAAATGTAAGAATTAATGAATAGGAGACAATTGGTGGCTGAGTGAAATGAGAGCCAACTCTAGAGACAGGAGTTTCAAATGCCACTCTTCTACCTTGGAACCAATACCCAATATTCATTCTAAGACAGAAGATAATGATAAAAAAATAAAGAAATGATGAGATTAATTTTGGAAAGACATGGAAAGACCCGCTTTTTATTATGAATATTTGAAGAAATTATGAAGAGAGAAATGAGCAGAATCAAGAGATCATTCTATACAACAAAGAGAAAAGGAGAGAAGGAGTTAACTAGATATTTTAATGTAAAAACAAAAAAAAAATTAAAAAACTCAAATACTGCCTTCAAGGAACAAAAAGCTTTATATTATGTATTCTGAGGTGGGAAGCAAGTAATGTGTGCATTCATAGATATAAACCATAAAGATAACATGGGGGTGGGGGGAAATGGAGTAATAAGGCAGTTGGTCTTATGTAGAAGGTGGTAGATATGTCCCTGAGTCAAGTTTCAAAATGTCACCCATAGGCCAAAGTGTGCTTGTTCCCACAAAAGACCTCCAACTCTGCACACAAAGAGATCTGGTTCATTCCTGACTCTTATCCTATAAAACATTCTTGAATAAATTTTATTGATACTTTTAGTTTTCAAATTACCTACATTTCCCCTTGTATCCCTTTTCTACCATTCCAGAAAGCCATCCATTAAAATAAAACAAAACAAAAATAATTTTAAAAACAAAGAAAAAAATCAGCAAAACATCACATACACTGACTACATATACTGACTTCTTTAAAAAAGAAGAGGTGTAGATCCAAGATGGCAGAATAATGCTCAACACATCTGTGCCACCATGAGAATCAAGTGTGAGCCACACACTCTCACCCCATGTCCGAGTTTCAGGAACCTAAGCCCAAGCCAACATCCAGGCCCTGAGACACTGCCTGAGCAAATAGAGATAAAAGCCAACCCACACCCCTTGAAATTTCAAAACTGTGGAGAAGTGCAGGATCACAGCCCAGGGAATTCTACTCTGGGCTTGTGAGATCAAAAGGTTACACCTAAGCCTGAGGCAAGTGTTTTAGCTATCAGCTATCACAAAGGCCAATTGAACCAGCAGGAGAGAGGGCTCCCAGAGCTCTCAGCCCTCATACAAGCACATTATCCCCCCCAAGTCTACCTATAATTAGATGAAAAAAATGAGCAAACAACAAAAAAGCACCTAAATCTAAAAACATTTTATGGAGACAAAGAGCAAGGTACAGATACAGAATGGGACAGTGAAAGCAAAGGAAGCATACTCAAAGTCCAAATATGGATTGAACACATATTCTGGAAGATCTCAAAAAGGACTTCAAAATTAAGAAACGCAGAGGAAAGTGGGAAAGAGAAATGAATGTGATGCAAGAAGAAAGGACAATGATGCAAGAAGAAAAAAAAACTAATGTAAGAAGAAATAGGCCAGTTGAAAGAGGAGAATCAAAAACTGACAGAGGAAAATCAGGCTTTAAAAATCAAAAATTGACCATCTAGAAACTAATGATTTAATGAGAAATCAAGAAACAATAAAGCAAAATCAAAAGAATTTTTTTAAAAATAGTGAAAAGCATAAAATATCTTATTGAAAAAACAAATGACATAGAAAATAGGTCTAGGCGAGCCAATTTGAGAATTATTGGACTGCCTGAAAGCCATGATCAAGAAAAAACCATGGATATCATATTATAAGAAATATCAAAGATAACTGCCCAGAGATCTTCAAATAAGAAAAATCAAATAGAAATTAAAAGAAATCACAGATCACCTCCAGAAAGAAATACTCAAATGACAACTTCCAAGAACATAATAGCTAAATTCAAGAGCCATCGAGCAAAGGAAAAAACACTTCAAACAACTAAAAAGAACCCATTCAAATACCATGGAGCTACAATCAGGATCACACAGGACCTACAGCTTCTACATTAAAGACTTGAAAAGGCATGAAATATGATATTCAGGAAGGCAAAAGATTTGGGTTTACAACCCAGAGTCATCTATCCAGAAAAACTGAATTCTTCTGGGGGCAAATGGACCTTCTATGAGAAAGAAGATTTCCAAGCATTCCTGAAGCCAGACTTTAAACAAAAAATTTTAAGAGACCTAAGAGAAGCCCAAAAAGGTAAAGAAGAAAGAAAACATTTAAGGGATTCATTAAGGTCAAAAGGCTTATATGTCTACCTGGCACATGTGTTGGTTTTGACACGTTTGTCGAGAAAAGCGAGCTTGCGACAGAGACGGCTCACGTGACACGGCACCACCCATGTGACACGACATGAGGCATGATGAGCCCTTTCAGCCTTAGGTTTCTTCAGACATAGAAACCATTTTCTGCCTTGCTAAGGTTTGTTGAATTAATGTAACACATTACTATATGGGTGGAATGCAAGGCATAGTTAGGGAGCATGTCTCATGTCTTGTCACGGGGTCCTGTCCCGTGGGTCCTGTCGCATCACCCGTGTCATTCCTGGCACGTGTGCCGTTCTTGACACGCTTGTCAGTTTGGTCACTTGTGCCATGCCCGTCGTTGCTGGCTCATGTCAATTTCAACATGTGTGTTGTTTCTGTCACTGTGTTGATTCCATCACGTGCGTCATCTCTGGCACATGTGGTGTGGCACATGTGCTGGTTTTGACACGCTTGTCGAGAAAAGCGCGCTTGTGACAGAAGGCTCACATGACACGGCACCACCCACGTGACACAACATGAGGCATGATGAGCCCATTCAACCTTAGGTTCCTTCAGACATAGAAACCATTTGGTGGAATGCAAGGCATACTTAGGGATCATGTCTCATGTCTTCTCACGGGGGCAGTGTCCTGGCCCATGGGTCCTGTCTTTCCACCCATGTCATTCGTGACACTGTGCCGCCCCAACACACGTGTCCGTTTGGCCACCCGTGTCCGTTTGGCCACCCGTGTTCATTTCAACACATGTGTCATTTCTGGCACACATGTCATTTCTATCATGTGTTGTTCCCAGTGCTTTTCCATTCCGGCACACGTGTTGTTTCTGTCACATGTGTCGTTTCTGGCATGTGTGCAGGTTTCGCCGTGAGTGGTGCTTCCGTTATGTGTGTTGCTTTTGGTGCATGTGGTGTTTCTGACACGCGTGTTCATTCTGGCATGTGTGTCTTTCTGACATGCGTGTCTTTCTGACACTGTGTCTTTCCTGGTATGCGTAGACAAAGTTATGGTGGAGAATGCTTGATCCTTACTCTCATAAAAATTGACATGGGAATGACATCCAGACTTGGGTATAGAAGTGTCTCTTACCTAATAAGGATAAGGAAGAAAGAAAGGCATGAGGAAGAAAAAAAAGGAGAAACATTCAAAAGGAAGGGGAAACTCAGAGAGGACAGTAAACATAAGCAAAAACAAAAGAGAGAAGGATAAACAAAACTACATGGAAAACATTAAGAGATGTAAAAAAGGGAGCTTTCACTACATTAAATTTACATTTCTGAAAAAACAAAAACAATGCAGCCAAGATTAAAAGGACAAGCAAACACCAAGGGTTTATAACAAGTCTCTATGACAAAAGTTTAATCTCTCAAGTATAAAGAACTGAATCAAATCTCTAAGAATACAAAACATTTCATAATTGGAAAATGGTCAAAGGATATCTTTAGTCACATACAAAATGCTCTAAACCACTATTGAGTAGAGAAAGGAAAATTAATATTTCCCCCAAAATACCATCTAGATTAGCCAACATGGGAAAAAACAGAAAATGTTAAATGCCTGAGAGGATGTAGAAAAACTAGAACACTAATTCACTGCTAGTGGAGCTGAGAACTGATAAAATTATTCTGGGGATCAATCTGGAACCATGCCTACAGGGTCATAAAACTATGTATATCCCTTGATCCAGCTATTAATAGTGGGGGCAGCTAATTGGCTCAGTGGATTGAGAGACCAGCCCACAGATGGGATGACCTGGGTTCAAAACTGACCACAGACATTTCCTAGCTGTGTGACCTTGGACAAGTCACTTAACCTCCATTGTCTAGCCCTAACCATCTTCCTGCCTTGGAACTAATATACAGTATTTATTCTAACATGGAAGGTATTTTTTTAATACCACTACTAGTTCTGTATCCTAAAGAGGTTAAAGAAAGGAGAAAAGAACATACTTGTACAAAAATATTTATAGCAACTCTTTTGTGGTTGCAAAGAACTAGAAATTAAAGGGATGCCCATTAATTAGGGAATGGCTAAACAAGCTGTGATGTTTATTTTTACTGGAATAGTATTGTTCCATAAGAAGCAATAAGCAAGATTATGACCAAAAAAAACCTGGAAAGATTTACATAAAGTCATACAAAGAGAAATGAGCAGAATCAGGAGAACACGGTAAATAGTAACAAAATTATGTATACTTATCAACTATGAATAACTTAAATGTTATCCATAAGGTAAGGATCCAGTACAATTCCAAGAGACTTGTGATGAAAAAAGGATATCCACCACCACAGGATGAACAGACAGAATCTGAAAGCAAATTGAAACATACCATTCTTTACTTTATTTCCTCCATGAATTTCCTCTAAATAAGTATGTCTTCTTTCATAACATGACAAACATGGAAATATGTGTTATATATTAACACATATATAATCTATATCATATTACTTGACTTCTCAAGGTGGAGACAGGAATGAAAGGGAGAGAGAATATGGATTGCAAAATATCAAAAAATAATTATTAAGAAATTATATTGATATATTATCTGAAAAAATAGGAAAAAATTTAAATATTAGCAAAGACATTAGAATCATACATCATGATCAGGTTGGTTTTATACCAGGAATGCAAGGATGCTTGAGTATTGGGGAAATGATTAGGATAATTGACCATACCAATGACAAATCCAACAGAAACCATCTCAGTAGATGCAGAAAAAAATATTTTTATAAAAGACAACCACCATTCCTTATAAAAATATTGTAAACATTGGAATAAAAGGAACTATAAATAAAAAGAATTAAACTCACAGAAATCATCGCATTTCTATTTACTACCAACAAAGTCCATCAGCAAAAGATAGAAAAGGAAATTAATTTAAAATAACTGCAGCCAACATAAAATACCTAGGAATATACTTACCAAAACAAACCCAGTAATTATAGGAATACAATTATAAAACAGCTTTTACACAAAGTCAAGTCTAAACAAATGGAAAAATATTAATTATTCATGGATAGACCTATCCAACATAATATAAATGACAATCTTGCCTAAATTAGTAGCTATTCAGTGTCATACCAATCAAACTATCCAAAAATTCTTTCATAGAAATATTAAAAAATAACAAAATTGCTCCACTAGAACAAAACATTGAGAATATCCAGGGAATTAATGGGAGGAAAAATATGAAGGAAGGAGGCATAGTTGTACCAGATCTCAAATTATACTATAAAGCAATAATCAGCAAAACAATCTGGTCCTAGCTAAGAATAGAGTAGTGGACCAATGGAATGGGTTAGGAAATCAGCACATTGTAGTTAATGACCATAGGAACCGAGTTTTTGATTAACCCAAAGATCTAAGCTATTGGCAAAGAACCTATTACTTGGCAAAACCTCCTGAGAAAACTGGAAAGCAATATGACAGAAACGAGTCTTAGAACAATATAGAGTGTAGGCAAACCCAGTGTAACTTGAGCCCCACAATAGTTTTTCAAGGGAGCCCACACAAGGGAACATCTGTTCCTTTGGTACCCCTTGGTACTACAATAGAAATCAGATTGCAAGTAGAATGTCTAAGTCACTGAAGAAACCATTTTTTCAGGGTACTTTAGAAATGCCATTTATATCTGCTTTTGAGTGACATACCTATGTTGTTTGACAAACAGAAGCAGGAAATGACTCGATCCGATTTATAAGGCTTTGATTAGCAGACAAAAATAAAGGTAACAATAAAGTTGATCAGAGAACCATCTAAAAAAGGCTTATGAGCAAGATGTAATCTCAGAAAGGAATCTCTCCAAGCAAAGAATCAGCCCAGAGAGGGGTCATTGGGTTGTTTTTTTTTTCCCCTAAGTATAGAAGAACTCTCTAGGAAAGGAGTGAGAATACTTCAGGGAGAGAAGATTCAACATGGAACTGAGAAATATAAATAGTTCACAACAAGAAAGTAAGGATGTTTCTAAAAGATCAAGGCTAAATAGCAAAAAACAATCTGGCTTGGGGTAAACAGACAACTATAAAAACCTGATGATTTTGTTAACTGCGTTCAGCTGGTTTAAACAGTAAAGCTATGTATCTTTGACATCTATTTTTCATCATTGGTCCCCCAGTATTTCTTCCTATTTCCTATATGAGTAAACTAACATTGTCCTGAATACACAATACAGAAGAAAGGTACCAAAGAGAAAAGTAGAAAGCTATGGTTTGAAGGTTGGAATCTATGAAAGAGAAACCTCTATTTTCTTGAGTGTGATAGCAGAAAATTATTTGCAATAAATGCCAAGAAGTGTCTGTTTGATGTTATTCTGGCCTCTTTGACCTACAAATTCTATTATCTATTCATTAAAGCAGGTCCTCAAAGGACTTCTATTTGGCAGCAGCTCATTAGTTACTAGATGAGACTGAAAACCATAATATTACTTGTCTTCATAAAAATATTCAGACTTTCCCAGTAATTCTAGCTGCCTTTTCTCTCATTCTGAAAAAAGCAATGTTTTCATTTCTTTGGTTTTAGTGGTCAATAGAGTTCAAGATCCTCACCTGTTTCATGTGTAGGTTTGTAGCAATTTTGCCTGTGGTGAAAAAAAAAATTGATCTATCTCCCCAGAGTCCATCATCAACAGTCCTTCCTCCTTAGGATATCGCCAGTCTTCTTTTTTCTTTTTAACTTAATCTCACCTAGCCAAGTGCCCTGTACAGATAGGTGCTTTAATAAATATTTTCCCATTGATTGAAATTTATAGCAAATGCAATTGACTCCTTTCCCACTATGTCTTGTGCCTCCAACTGAGAACTGATCTGAACATTCTGGGAAAGGGAATGATTAAGGTAGAACCTATCTGCTGAGCCTAGTATATAAAATAATAATCCAACTTTAGGAAAAGAAGTTAATAGTTCTGAGTGGAGTCTTACTAAATCCACATGCACCTGGATATTAAATTAAATGTAATCATACTTTTCCCAGACCTCCTAGAAGTACTTCATCTGCCTCACTGAAGCAGTCAAAATTTGGGTGAAGAATTAATAAACGTGATTTTTTTAAAGGATTTAATGAAACATTTATAGATTGTTTCAAGCTTAGAGTAAAAAGTTATTACTCCTTGGTCGGTAATTGTGATCCCTAGGGAACAATAATGTCCCATCGCATCTCAAAATTCTATAATGCTATCAGTTATCTCCTATAGGGAACAATCTTCTATTGACAGGTAGAGCTACAATGGCTAGTCTAATAGCTGCTATGATTCGATGAATAAGTTTCTACTTTTAAATCCCATTGTGCTTCAGTTGCCCAAGTTGAAATATGCATTTATTTTTTAATATCTAGAGCTCGTTAAGACTAAAGTAAGATACCAATGCGTTCTAAAGCCTTTGGAAAACAAAGGAGATTCTGAAACCTTCTCTCCCACACAGTAAAGAGTATAGAAGCAAAGTCTTTCTTTGTTAATAATGAAAATTGAGAGAGCATTAAAGTAATTGAATTATAATATGATCTGGAAAAGACCTTAGCAGCACAGAAGGAACTGATGGAGTCTGAATGTAGATCAAAGTATAGATAGCATTCCTCACTTCATTTCCTTCATGAGTTTATCTGCAGTGTAAGTGATATGCGCCTTCTTTCACATGACAAAAATGGAAATATGTATTGTGTGACACATGTAAAATGTATCATTACCTGCCATCTTGGAGGGGGGGGATGAATGGGGGGAAAGAACATGGATTGCAAAATGTCAAAAAATGATTATTCCAATTATACTTTCATGTTAAAAAGGGGGGAAAATGAGCTTGGCAGACATCTAATCCAAACTTATTGTATAGGTGAAGAAGCTAAAAACTGGAGTTTAAATGAGTTTACCATGGTCACATTAGTGGCACTGCTTTTGCCCTCCTCTAAGAAATGTCTACAATGTTTATAAAACAAACCAGGATCAAATTACACCTTACAAATTAATGTTTTAATTAATTATATATTGGAAATATTGTTCCCCAAAATATGAAAAATTTTCTTCAACTTTAAGGAAAACTTTCTAAAAACATAATCTTTCAATTTGTGGATACAAAAGTACCACATAGTGGGTTGCCCTGGAATCTAGAAGAGATTTGGATTCAAGTTTTGCCTTTGACAAATACTGGCTGTATGACTATGGAATGTAATACTTCTTGGGCTTTGCCTTAAGGCAGATGTTACAGATATGTAGCCAGACTGCATCTGTGGAAGGCTTTTCTATGCTGAGAGTTTCTCCTCTGATGAAACCACACATCCAGACAGCCCCCACCCCAGATCTCTCCATGCTATGATGTTTCTTTTTGTCTTTTTCAGCAAAAAAGGTTGCCTCAATGTCTTTAACGAGTCTTCAAAGAAGTCTAAATAAGGCACACTGTGCCATCTGCTGGATATTTTTAAACCAAATCCTTTCTTATTCTTTGCTCCTCTAAGTAGATAATAATTCAGTGGATCCTCCTAATGTACCTAATGTTTCAGGTACAGCCCCAAAATCTGGGCATAATTAGTATGAGAAGAGTTTTTCTTCATATTAAGCTGAAATGCATGGTCTTAAAGGTGCATCAGGAAAATTATGGAGGCTTCATCAAGTTTAACAGCTAGGCTGATTTTATTCAGTGATTCTGTGCCCTCGTATTGAGTGTAGGAATTCCCTCCCCAACACAACATAATTGAGAGGTCCTAGAGAGTTACCTAAAACACATAAAGATTAAGTGACTTGCCCAGGACCACTCAGCTCTTAAATGTCAGAAACAAGATTTAATCCCTGAAAAATCAACCCTGCGCTTCATTCCCTCTACCAAACTGCCTCATCCTAAATAAAGTTAGGGGAGTGTCATCGTTGTACCACAATAACTCCTGTGAGAACCCCGTTTTACTCACCCCTACAAAATACACAAAATGACTCTCTAGTCATGATGTAGCTTTCTTGGTGGAGCTAACCCTAGGAATTCATCATTCAGCCAGGCCAGGGCTACAGAAGAAGGTCCTACTTGATTTGATAAAGTAGCCCAGTAGACTCTCATTTATATTTGTTCATTTTATGAAGTGAATTGAATTAGTTTTTTAGCAAATATGTGTGTATGTGTCTGTGTGTATAATATATGTAAAGTATACATATGATTTATGGCTCAGTGGCTAAAGTCCTAGGACTAGTGTCAAGAAAACCTGAGTTCAAATTTGACCTCAAATACTTACCAGCTGTGTGACCAGTGCTGGCCTTGGGAAGGTGAGGAATCCCCACCATGGCATCAGTCACCAAAAAGCAACACAATTCACTATCCCATAAGGATCATAGATAGGATCATCCTATAACCAGACTAGTGGCAGCCTCTAATCCTGGATGGAGACTGGAGAGTGTAGAAGGGAAGGCAGAGAGATCCCTAGAGCAGCCTACTCCCCTATCCTGCTCTCAGAAGTAATGTTATACAACCTGGATCCCTCCACCTCCAATCTTCCAGAACCACCTTTCTAAGGAAAAGAAGCACTTATGTGCTAATCCCAGGCACTTAAAAAAATGCCTGGCACATAGTGTGCTTAATAAATGCTTGATTTGTTCTTTCCTTCCTTCTTTTCTTCCTTTTTTATTGCCTTCCTTCCTTCCCTCTTTCTTTTTCATCCTTTGCTTTCTTTCATTCTTTGCTTCCCTCCCATTTCCTTTCCTTTCCTTCTTTGTTTCCTTCCCTTTTTCTTTCCTTCCTTCTTTGCTTCCCTCCCTTTTCCTTTCCTTTCCTCCCTTCTTTCCTTCTTTGTTTCCTTCCCTTTTTCTTTCCTTCCTTCTTTCCTTCTTGGTTTCCTTCCCTTTTCCTTTCCTTCCTTCTCTACTTCCTTCCTTTTTACTTTACTTCCTTCTTTCAATAATTCTACTGTAAAAGGAGGAGATTAAATTAAATAGTCTCTAAATTTCTCTTATAGCTCTAGAGCTGTGGTTCTATGATTCCTGGTATTTAATCCCCTTTTGAAGGCCAGATTATATTCTGTATTTTTTGTTGTTCAGTCATTTTGGTTGTGTCCAACTCTTCATGACCCCATTTGGAGTTTTCTTGCAGAAATACTAGAATAGTTTGCCATTTCCTCCTCTAACACATTTTATAAATGAGGAAACTGAGGCAAACAGGGCTAAGTGATTTGCCTAGGGTCATACAGTTAGTGCCTAAAGCCAGATTGGAACTCTGGTCATCAGGACTCCAGGTCTACTACTCTATCTACTGCAGCATCTAGCTGTTTTATATTCTAATGTACTATGTCACTATTAATTTGGAAGTAAGGCTCCATTTATCTAAAAAAAAAAACCTGAAAATTGCACACACATTTTGACATCTACTCCCCTCCATCCCTTTAGCAAGACTAATATTCCTAACTTCTTGTAGTTACTGTGTTTGAAACTTTTTATCCTTTTTCCTTTTGCTATGTTAAATCACATCTGGGAAAATTCAATTACAAGTTCAAGCAAATGATTTGAACTTTGATTTTGTAGTTTATGATACCATGGAAGCTCATCAACTATTTTGTAGCACTCCATTGGGAATACACATTACTCATCACAAGGTAATAGCTTCTTCTGAGGCTTTGCTTTATCTGTAAGGCCATGGTTTATCTGTAAAAATCTTTTTTCTTTACCCAGCATCCTTTTCATCTTCAAAACCTGAAACATTTTTCTATTCTATTATGAAGTGCTAAAGTAACTTGTATCTTGTTGCAAAGAAGAAAATCAACTATCTTTTAAAAGATTCCAGCTTTTGTGTTGACTGTAAAATATTGTAAGCAGTTTCTAACCAGAGATGACGATCTAGGACAAATGTTCTTGTCAATGAATATTGCCAAACCGATTTAATCTCTCAAAAACCAAGCTATATTTAAAGCTTATTTTGATATCTAAAGGGTACTTTTTTCTCTCAAAGCTGGAATTTTCTCAGCTCCTTTGTGTATTTTTCTTGATTTTCTTCTGCTTCAGTATATGATTTGAAGTCAATGTATCCATAATTAGTCTATGAAATTCTATACTATCTTTCCAATCCAATAGATTATATTTTTCTATTCCACTGGTCTCCATGAGGACTTGCCCAAAGGTCACACTGAGCTATGGGAAATAGTTAAGAGGTTTGCTACTGAATTTTCATATAATTTGCTTGGGAAGGGTTTCTGAAAATATCATGAATAAAGTATAGATAAAAGAAGTAAATCTCATGTGGCATTTAAAGTCATTTATGATACATCTCTTATTTATCTTTTCCAATTGATCACATACTACTAACCCTCATATAGTCTATGCTAACCAAATTGGTCTTTTTACTATTTTTCTGTTAGGTGACATCCAGTATCTCATCTCTGTCAATGCACATATTGTCCAGTATTTTTTAAATGACCCCCCCCTCACCACCACCTTTCTTTTTTAAATATTTTTTAAATTTAGTCTCTCCTTTTTCTTTACACATCATAGAAAGCAAAATCCAGAAAATAAATAAATTATGAAGTTTCCTTTATTCAGTTCATTTTCTGAAAATGATATTCACAAATTCTTCAAATATTAAATCTGAAACTATACATAATGTTCTCTTGGTTCTAGACATTTCATTCTTCAATATCCCATATAACTATTCCACATTTAAAAAAAATTAATCTGCTTATCATTTCTGACAGAGTAGTATTCCATCATAATCATATGCCACAATTTGTTTAGTCATTCTCCAAATGATGGACATTCCCTTGATTTCCAGTTCTTTGCCACCACCAGGAGAACTACTATAAATATTTTGAAATAAAAGATTCTTTGTCTTTTTTGCTAAATCTCTTTTGGAAATAGACCCAGCAATGGTATGATAGTACTACCAACAGTGTATTAGTGTTCCCACTTTTCCACATCCCCCAACATTTGTCATTTTGCCCTTTTGTCATTTTAGCCAATCTGATGGGTGTAGGATAATACCTCAAAACACTTTTGGTTTGCATTTCCCTAATCAGTAGTGATTTGGAGCATATATGCCTTTGAATTCTTCATCTAAAAATTGTCTTCATATCTTTTGCCTATTTATTAATTGGATAATGACTCTTATTACCATAAATTTGACATAATTCTTTATATATTTTTGATATGACAACTCTATGAGAGACTGGCTTATGAAAATTTTTCCCAATTTTCTATTTTCCTTCTAATCTTGGTTACACATGTTTTTATTTGGATAAAAACTTTTCAATGTAAAGTGTTAACCATCTTTCTCAAAGCAGAGCTCAGGACCACTTCATATAAAATTCCTTCCTGCCCCTCCTCATAGTTGTTTGTATTCCTTCTTCTTATCCCCATCAAAAATATTTTTTATCGTTTTGTACTTATTTTGACCTTACTAGTCTGTGTATGTGTTTAGAAGACTAATAGAAAGGAAATTCTGGACCAGAGCTTTAAGTCCAGTAACATTTTTTTCACAAGAATGCATGACCCCAGTAAATAAGGAGCTGTTTCTAGAATTCTTTTAATAACAAGTCATCTATATTCTAAGCATTGCTTATCTCCACATAAAACAGAGAAAAGCTACAGCAGGGAGACTAGTCTATATCTACAAGTGGGCCATTTTAAAAGTTAGCTTGTTTGTTGTTATAACTTGTCAACTTAGAGTTTTTGTAAATACTTTACTAAGAGCATAGCAGAGCTCTTTAAAGTTTATGAAGCATTATCCTCATAAAACTCCTAAGAATGTGGTCACTAAATATTTTAATCCCCATCTCATAGATGAGGAAACTGATGAGGTTGGGATGTCACAAGGTGAAAAATATTGGTGACTTTACTATTTTTTTCTTCTAGTAAAACAAGTGTAAACAACTTGGTGCCAATTTTGGATTTCAAGCTACTACCACTTTTCCTTGCTTTTTTCTATGGAGAAAAGTTATAGAAATTCCTTAACTCAGCCCTTATATTTGATCCCTAACAAAAGTATACCAGCTTCTTAGCTATTTAGAAGAAATTTACTATGTAGAGAATACAGAAAAAAATACAATGGTAGATGCACGATTGGAATAACAAATGAAAAGGTAAACATTTTATAGTTTACAAAGGTTCTTACATTTTATTCTTAATTTCTTACTAGTTACAGAATATTTACCCACTCGTTTTAGCTCCCTCATACCTAGATTTTTCTTATTCTAGGCCTAGCTCTAGTTCTATGACCATGAAGGTGACTAGCTAGATTGATTCTTCAAAGTCCTCTAGAATTTGTTGTTCTAGCCCTCACTTTGAGACACAGATATCTGGACATCATTTTTTCTCACAGATCCTGCAGCTCAGTCCTCTTGGAATCTATTCCCCCATATCTCCTGTCCATGGCCTAAGAAAGATTATATTTTCTTTTTCCAATCCCTGTATTCCAATTCTCAGAGAAAAATGACTTTTTTTTCTATCTAGACTCTAATGTTACTTTCTCTCAGCTTTTGTTTACAGAACTTTTAATCCTCCAAGGATGAAGACACTCAGATTTTTTTTTTTTTTGGTGGGGGGAATCAGACAAGTTGTTGATTATCTTTTTTCTATTCTGGATCCATCAAATGGCAGTGCTAAGTTGCTTCATATGAAAATGCATGGCCCAAAGCCCAGTGGAAATAAAAAAAAAAGCATCCTCTTGTTACCTTCTGGTTTCACATATATTACATGAGAGAGGGTGACCTTCAGAAGCTAATGGGACATATCGGCCAAAGCTCAGGTCTGTTGTTCCTCTCCTCTATACACACTCATACTTGATTGTTATTCTTTGGCTTCTTGGGCAAGAAATAATTTCTTTTAATTTATCAGGAAAGACAAGGAGACTGGGCTTTAGGATTCTGGCCATTTTGGTTGATGTTGTTATAAAGTATGTCAATTCTATATAAATTAGAGAAATGTTTCTTTGGTCCTTAAGTTAACTGCAGGACACTTTAGAAATATGAACCCAGAGGAAGCTAAGTCAGTAGCTAAGTAGCCTGTCAGGCTTGGGTTCAAATGTGACTTCAGGCACTTCCTTCCTGTATGACCCTGGGCAAGTTACTTAACCCTAACTGCCTAGTCCTTACCCTTCTTCTGCCTTAGAATTGATAAGAACAGAAGGTAAAGGTTTAAAAAAAAGTCTACTACCTAATCTATCTATCTATCTATCTATCTATCTATCTATCTATCTATCTATCTACCTATCTGTCTGTCCATCTGTCCATCTGTCCGTCTGTCCATCTGTCCGTCCGTCCATCCGTCCGTCCGTCTGTCTGTCTGTCTGTCTGTCTGTCTGTCTATCTATTTATCTGCTTCCCTTCCTTGAAAGTAGTAGTAGCTTCCCCTGATGTGGTTAACACTATATTTTCCTTTTAATAACCTTATGAGGTGGGTAGTGCTAGGATTATTAGCTCCATTTTACAGATGAGGAAAGCAAGGGACAGGTGAGATTATTCATCCATAGTCACTCATCTAGTATGCAGCAGACTCAGGATTTGATCCTAAATCTTTTGACTCTAAACCCAGTATTCTTTCCATTATCCCATGCTGACATATAAAGTTGTCTGAATATTAGATGCAGACATTTTTCTCCTGGCACACTGCCAATCTTTTGTGCTCTGTGTAATTTTGGGTTCTAATGTCCTAAGTTGTCAAGCTTTCCAATTTCTCTGGGGCACTAAAGTGCATGCATTTATTTCCTGGAGATTTTAACCTATGATTCGGCTCATTTCCTTATCATTAAGTCTCTCCTGCAATAGTAACGGGTGCCTCCAGCTGAAAACCAAGTCAGACTTCCCCTGAAAACAAAGGGAGGGATTCCCAAAGGTGTCTGTTCTAAAAAAGGCAGTAATGCACCTAATTAGCAATTTTCTTTTAGGAAATGAAGTCTGTGGCAGGGTTAGTGGCCTCCTTTCTGACTTGACAATGAACTATATCTATAGAGAACCAAAGAGAAAACCAGAATAAACTGCTTCTACTTTGTTCTCTGATGCAACTGCCTCCCACTGAATCTTACATGGTCTAAATAATGGCTTTCCTGTATGCAGTACTTTATCACTTAAAGATAGAACTTTCCACCAACAACTTGATTTGTAACTAGCAAATGGCATTCAGTGCTTTGTCCCAGGGTACTGACATCTGGGACAGGACATCTCTATTCCACACCATTAGATTGTCCTTTGTGCCACTATTTTCACATCCTATTCACTCCTATGTTTCACAGAATTATCCTGTGCTCTACCATATCTTCCCTCCTCCAAATGCAAGGTGAAAGAATTCCAAGGGATGTCTCTGGTGAGTAGTATGCCATTTTTTAAAAACAAATAAGGAATTCTGATTCCTTTAGAGTAAGTTGTATGACTATTGAGGCTGGGGCTCATATCCTGATTTTATGAAACCGAGAACAATTGTTCTGTGGAAGAAACCATACTGGACACATTGTTAGTCATTCAAACATTTACTTGTATTAAGCATGCATATGAAAAAGCTACCTTGAACTATATGGAGACATTTATAAAACATACATATAATTTACATGAAATATATTTTTTCTTTTGAAAAAATTTATTTAATTAATTTAGAACATTTTTCTATGGTTATAAGATTCATGTTCTTTCCATCCCCTCCCCTAACCCCCTTCCATAGTCAATGAGCAATTCTGCTGGGTTTTACATGTGTCATTGATTAAGACCTATTTCCATATTATTAATATTTGCACTAGGGTGATAGTTTAGAGTCTACTTTCCCAATCATATCCCTATTGATCCATGTGATCAAGCTTTTGTTTTTCTCATGTGTTTCTATTCTCACAGTTCTTCCTCTGAATGTGGATGGTATTCTTTCTCATAAGTCCCTCAGTGAAATATATATATATATATATATATATATTTTTTAAGAAGGTTTATTCAGTCACCAAATATTTTAAATTATTAGCTTATTTTAAAAACTGCATATTTGAAGTTTGAGAGATTTGGGGCAGAAAATCAGTTTAACAAGAGCCATGTTTTGTTTTGAATTATTTAGGAATCAGTCCTATATGTGGTAACTTCCATCTATGATGCTACAGTTCCTATAGGATAGAAAGGAGGGAGGCAGAGTTCTGGAGCTGTAGTTAGGAAACCTCCCATGGCATTTGATTCTCCACTATTATGTAGGGTAGATATGAAACCAGAGAAAAGCCAACCATTCCGTGCCTCAGTTTCCTCATCTATGAGATGGGGATTAAAATATTTAGTGACCACATTCTTAGGAGTTTTATGAGGATAATGCTTCATAAACTTTAAAGAGCTCTGCTATGCTCTTAGTAAAGTATTTACAAAAACTCTAAGTTGACAAGTTATAACAACAAACAAGCTAACTTTTAAAATGGCCCACTTGTAGATATAGACTAGTCTCCCTGCTGTAGCTTTTCTCTGTTTTATGTGGAGATAAGCAATGCTTAGAATATAGATGACTTGTTATTAAAAGAATTCTAGAAACAGCTCCTTATTTACTGGGGTCATGCATTCTTGTGAAAAAAATGTTACTGGACTTAAAGCTCTGGTCCAGAATTTCCTTTCTATTAGTCTTCTAAACACATACACAGACTAGTAAGGTCAAAATAAGTACAAAACGATAAAAAATATTTTTGATGGGGATAAGAAGAAGGAATACAAACAACTATGAGGAGGGGCAGGAAGGAATTTTATATGAAGTGGTCCTGAGCTCTGCTTTGAGACCCATCAGGAGGCAATTTCAATAGTTCAGTTTTGTAGACTGGAGGTTGCAACAGAAGAATTTTATAGAAGAGGTCATGTAAGAGTGGAATTGAAAGAGAGAAGCACAAGGAGGAAAGAATCAAAGAATCCCAACGTTTTTGAACATAAGAATTGGTGAATACCACAATACCACTGACAGAAAAAATAAAGTCATTGGGAAGGGCAGGTTTAGGGGAAGAAAAGATGATAGAAGATGGGTTCAGTTGGGAAATACAAAATTTGAGGTACCTTTGGAACATCTAGAGAGAGGAATTCTATGGACAGGTAGATATGAGTCTAGAGCTCAGAAGATTGGAGAGGAGTCATCTGTATAAAGGTTGTAGAATGGCATTCTTAAGGAACAGAGTATATAAAAGGACCATAACAGTCAACAAATATTGGAAAAATACCTACAATAGAGTCTAGAACAAATCAAGGAGTTAGAAAATGAGGGTAGAGAAACAGTTAGCAAAGTAGAAAAATAACTAAGAGAGACAATACCTTGTAAGTAGTATAGGAAGGTCCTGCTTCCTCTGGGCTAGCACCCAGGTACTCAAAGCTCCCGAGCTCATTTCAGCAGCATCCTCTGCCTCACAGTATTTATTTCTTTCTGGGGATATTTTTAGGATCAAGAAAGAGCATTTTATTGGCTTGCCAAAATGACTAACACAAAGGGAAAGAAGAAAGGGACATGATACATCTTCCCAGGGACTTTTCACAAGTATGGGGGAAGGAGGTAATATGTGAATCTATAAGAAAGGTGAAATTATAGATATCAAGGGTATGATCCATTCAGTAGGGAATTGTCCACAAATTTTACCATGGCAAGACTGAACAAATCTACAATGTTACTCAGCTTAGCATAGGCATCACCAAGAGAATTGATGAGTGAATTGAACATATTAAGCACTTTAAGAGAAGATATAATTTTCTAATGTATATAAAGATGATCAAAAGGGCTCCTGAGTTCAAATGAAATATCTCCCTACTCTACCCAGAGAAACACAGTTTGTGAAGTACACCAAGCTATTTGGAACCAATCCCTTATGAATTCATGACATATAACTATAAAATGAAAATTTTTGGATTGTGGGGAAAGAATAAAAGAGCCAAAAGAGTATAATATCATTAAAGTCAAAGAGAAAATCTAGTAGGAAATATTTGCTATGTTTATATATTTTAGCAATATTTAGCAATAAAAGGCATTGTATCAGAAACTAGTTGGTGACCCCTGAAATGGCAGTTGTCATGATATGGTGGGGGATTAAGCCTAATTTTTAGGACTTGTGGAGGATATATATATATATATATATATATATATATAGTGAAGAAGAGTCATCAAATTTAGATAACTTTTTCAAGACTAGAAGTGAAAGGATGTAGAGAAATGAGAGTAATTAAATAGACTAGAAGGGTCAAGACTTTAACATGATTGTAGAGGATGTGTTTGTTTTTAGAGCTATGAGATGAAAAACCATCCACTAATTGGAAATTAAATTGCTCAAATTAGATTAAAGCTTTGTTGGGAGAACACTTCTACAAAACTTGTCAAAGTATTTCAGTACCATGGACTCTTATTATGGTGGAGGCGGAGGAATTGGAATTTTTATGTCTGAATTCTTGAATATGTAAATTGGGGCAGCTTGCAGTTGCTGAAGTAAGAAAGAAATAAAGAACAGGCAATTGCTAAAGCAATACAGGAACTTAAGTCATCCAAAAAGTCATTTATGATGAGCTAATTTCATCATTTAAGTGCACATTCCTTGACATGGCTTTAAAGTTGGAACATCTCATGATTACAGAAGCAAAGCAAAGAAATTGCAGTACATTCTCCCTGCATAGTTCAAAAAAGCCAATTTGTAAGGGAGAAAAACTTGAGTTCATGTTCCAACTCTTTAAGTCTAATAATAACAAAAGCCAACATTTATATAGCACTTTAAGATTTGCAAAAATATTTTATTTATGTTGTCTTATTTGATCCTCACCACAAAGCTATTGCCATCCCCATTTTACAGATGAGGAAATTGAAGCTGAGAAAATAAGGGACTTGCCCAGCTTCACATAGCCAGCGAGTGTCTAAGGAAGAATTCAAACTCAGATCTTCCTGACTCCAAATTCATTGCTCTATATCTATCCACTCCACCATCTAGTTGCCAATCTAACAGAAATCAGTTTTCAAAATGGAAATCTTTAAACTAAGCTGTTTCTCTAGCAGGCATATGGAAAGACCCCAGTGGAGAGGGAGAGAATAAAAGCATAAGAGAAAAAGAACTTCTTTTGGAACTAGAAGAAATTGGAGGGAATGGGATCAAGATTGCAGGTAAAGGGATCAGCCTTAACAAAGAGTAGGGATATTTGGGGGGGGGGGGGCACCAGAGGTAGTGATTAAATCTGAGAACTTTTGAGAAATGAAGAAGGGGGCTGAGGGAGTTTACACTGTCTGCCTTCAGGCTGCATAATGGAAGAGGCTAAATTCAGTATTGTGCAGAAAGTAGAAACTAAAATTCTTACTGAATTGAGGCACCCATGGCAGGGGTAGAAAGAAGGCTGAATTTGAAGTCAGACTACTTGAGTTCAAAATCCTTACTGCCACTTACTGCTCATAGGACTTTGAGAAAAACTGGTGTTCCTCATCTTTAAAGTTAGAGATTAGACAAAAGGACCCTTTATTTTCCTTCCAGCTCTAAAATTATGTTACAAATTGAATTGAAATACATCATGGTAAGCTTCCAGGGTACCAATGTTTCAATAAATGTGCACCCTGACTAGTTTTCTCTTAAGGAGATGTATCCCTCTGGTAAACAAGAGATCATTTAATATTTTCAGGAATTACAGTTTAGATTGGAGGATACCAAAAACTTAAATCATAGGACTATCATGAATTATCATTAATCATGAAGGGATCTCAAAGGTTTTATGAATGAGGATGCTGGGACAGAGAGAGAGCAAATGACTTACCCAAGATGACACAGTAAGTAGCTGAGGTGATTCTGACACTAAATCCAGAGCTTTTCCCACTAGTCTTATTGGTCTTCCAGTCATTTTCTGGGTTGACCCAGTGATTAATTCTGGAGCTAAATTACTTTTAGAACCTGCAATGGCGACTTTATGCCAAAGTGATAAAAACTTTGACTCAAAAGTCTCACAATACCTAGTCTGACGAATGATTTAGACCAGATCTGAGAGATTACAAAGCCCTTTCCCCTTAATGTCAATGCTAATGAAAAACAAAGACAGTCTTCTGCTGAGATGCAGAAAAGAAGCACCAGTTCCATTTAACATCACTTATGCATTCATCACTCATCATATAATATATCTGAATTAAGTCAAAAGAGAGGTTCAATATTAGCTGACAACTAAAAGCCTATCCATTGGTTTAACTATGGATGACAATAGCACCAACCAAAAGATGACATTGACGGATGGCACCTCTCTGTTTGTTCACTTGGGGATTTGCTTGCTGCTTGAAGTTGATTAGTGCGCTTATTCATTGAAGGTTAAAAAAATTCATGTTCACTTTAAGTGTTTCAACATAGCTTTTTATAATGGGCTTCAACAAAACATAGAGGAAAATAAGCTTCCACACAACCAGTATGTTGCCCTTGAAGAGAAATACTGCCTTTTATTAGCACTAAATGTTATCAGAGTGAAAAAAAGAACAGTCATAAAGCAATACATTGCAGCTGGGCCTTGTGTCAGCCTTATCATATTTCTTATGTCCTTGTTAGAATCTCATGACAAATAGAAATTCAAATATAGCTAACTGTAATTGAGGGAAATGCAGATATTTAAAGTGCCTAGGAAAAAAATGAGTCACAAATTTCAAGAGATAGACATTTATTATGACTTCTGAAAACAATTTTTGATCAAACTAAAAGCCAAGAAAATAATATGTCCTCTCTCTAAGCTCTGTGCCATTGCCCATCTCTCTTATGAACCCTATCTACCCCATCCCAACAGCCCTGTCATAAATCCTGCTTTTCCTTTAAGGCCCAGCAGAGGTGCCTTTTCTTGAAGCTTGTTCTGAGTCTTGTCCTCTTGAGTGAAAGTGCTCTCCCTCCTCGAATTTATGGAATTAATGACCAGAAGATCTTCGTTTGAAGCCCACACTTTCTCACACAGTAATTTTTATACCTGGCTTCTTTTCCCCATCAGAATTCTAATTATTTGAAGAAAAGACCCAGGTTAGATTTTGGGTGTCTAGCATAACACCTTCTACATGGTAGGCATTTGATAAATGCCCAACATTGAATTAAAGAAAATCAAGCTATACACAAAGTTGCATTCTGAAGAAAGAAGGCAGTGATATCAAAGCAAAAAGAATCATATCAGGGGGCAGTTGGGTAGCTCAGTGGATTGAGAGTCAGGCCTAGAGATGGGAGGTCCTAGGTTTAAATCTGTCCTCAGACACTTCCCAGCTGTGTGACCCTGGGCAAGTCACTTAACCCCCATTGCCTAGCCCTTACCACTCTTCTGCCTTGGAGCCAATACACAGTATTGACTCTAAGATGGAAGGTAAGGGCTTAAAAAAAAAGGAGGGGCAGCTGGGTAGCTCAGTGGATTGAGAGCCAGGCCTAGAGATGGGAGGTCCTAGGTTTAAATCTGGCCTCAGACACTTCCCAGCTGTGTGACCTTGGGCAAGTCACTTGACCCCCATTGCCTAGCCCTTACCCCACTTCTGCCTTGAAGCCAATACACAGTATTGACTGCAAGATGGAAGGTAGGGGTTTAAAAAAGAAGAAGAATTGTTTGATCAAGCAAGGAGACTAGGAGAGAACTATATCAAAAACATAAACAAACAAACAAAAAAATAGAGAGTACCCAGGAGGAAATGGTAACAACAGTTTCAAGGGCTGCAGAAAAATAAATAACGATAAAATTTGAGAGAAGACCATTAAACTTGGCATTTCTGAGATGTCTGGAAAACTTTGAAGAAAGCAATTTCAGTCAAATGTTGATAGGAACAATAGCTGGCATTTTTAAACCCTTACCTTTGGTCTTAGAAATCAGCACTACATATGGCTTCCAAGGCAGAAGAGCAATATAAGTTAGACAAGAGGGGTTAAGTTACTTGCCTGGGGTCACAAAGCTAGGATGTGTCTGAGACCAGATTTGAACCCAAGATTTGCTGTTATTGGGCCTGGTAAGCCACCTAGCTGCCCCCAATAACTAACATTTATACAGCACTTTGAGATTTGTAAAATATTTTTATAAGTATTATCTCACTTAATTCTCATAAACATAAGTTTTATTATTATCCCCAGATGAAAATTAAGGACTCTTAAGGCACTGAAGTTTAATGATTTGCCCAGAATCACACAACTAATAAATTCTTGAGAGAGAATTTGAACTCAAATATTTCTGAATCTAAGTCCAAAGAACTCTATTCACTACATCAACTAGCTAATGATGACAGAAACTACATTGAAAAGGTTTGAGAATTGAGTGAGAGGACTAGTAAAGGAGGCATTAACTGTAGACAGATTTCTCAAGAAGTCTGGCTGCAATGGAGAGGAGAGATGCAGTATAATATCTAGTGGAGATTGTTGGATCAGTGAGGATTTTTTTAAAGATGAGGGAAGTATGAATGTGTTTGTAGACAGCAAGGAAGAAGCCAGTAGGTAGACATTGATATTAATGAGAGTAGAGATGTTTGAAGAGGCAATCTGATAGGGAAAAAATGGATGGAATAGGCTCAAGGATGCATGTATAAGGGGTTGCCTTGACAAAGAAAATGGTCACCTCTAGAAGCAAAGGATGAAATACTAGGAAAAGATATCTAAGTTATGTGAGAAAAAGAGGAGGAAATGAAAATAACCTTAATTTTTTTCAGTGAAATGTGAGACAGGGTTCTCATACTAATAGGATGGAGTGTGGGGTTCTAGGGGAAGTTTGAAAAAGGGATGAAAGATTTGGGATAGCTGCTAAACGGGGTGGGGAGTCATTTTTCTCACAGACTGAGAAGCAGTATGAGCTAAGTTTGAAAGGAAAGTCACAGCCCAGGAGAGTGAGTACCCCTGGCTCTTTGGTGAAACAATTCATCCTACGTTATTCATCATTTCATTGCCTTCTGATGGTTATAAGTTAATTGAATTGCAGACCATTTTCCCAAGCGTTATATAAGGGATGTACATTTCCCTAGTGCCAGATGAAGGTGGAGATAATACAGAATGAATTATTGGACCAGATGGCTATGGTTGCCATTAATATCATGGTCTCAAATGAGCCCAGTATGGCTATGCCCAAGGGAATTGAGGTTGATAGCTCATATCTACTAATTCACTACCTCCTATCCCCACTCCAAGATTCCAGATCTTGCCAGCTTTAATGACCAGAAGATCTTCATTTGAAGCCCACACTAAGAAGTGTCCAGTATTCTCACACAAAGAAAGCATGCCAATATTACTAACCCTGGTCCCTAGCAAAATAAACTTATGACTCTCTTCTCTGTCCATTAATGTATTGCAATCCTCTTCATCCCAAGTTTGTTCACACTTCTGGTACTACAAGTTGTCATTTAGCTGTACAAATATATTCACTGGATCTATTTGTCTGGAAAGCATTGCCTAGGCAGACAATTTTGAAACTATTTATGTCTTTCTTGAAGATCTCTATTGATATTTCTCTCCTGGTCTCTAATGATTACCAATTATTTATTTGTATATATATTATTAGTGACCCCTTTCTATTATATATTATTCCTTCCATGTGAAAAATACAAAGAACAGAAAAATCTAGATGAATTATGGCAAAGTATAAGTAGAATGAGAAAACAATATACATGATGACTACAACAATACAAATAGAAAAGATACTCTAACAACAAAAATGAAGCAGCATTTCTGTTATAATTAAGTCATCATATCATAACCAAAAGAAAAAACTTACCTCCTCTTACTTTGTAGCAATAGAGTAAAATGAGTATTAAATATTTCATTTAAAGTCAAACTTGATAATGTGTAAAATAATTGATAGCTAAAGTAAAAGCAATGCTGGTCTAGCCAAGAGTACTGGTAAAATCTCCATAACTGTCTACTGTGACTTAGGTAGAATTCTATCTAACATAACTGAAAAGAAAAATATAGAAAATAGGTAACAATAGCAATAGTAGTTGGATTTTGCTTTAAAATTTGCAAAGCACTTTGTAAATACCACCTCATTTTATACTCACCTCAGAACAACAGAGAGATAGGTACTATTATTATATCCATTTTATAGATGAGGAACTGAGGCAGTCAGAGTTTGCCCTAAAGAAGTTAAGTACTCTGCCTTGTCCAGAGTTAAACAGCTAGTGCCTGAAGCCCTTTTTGAACTCAGATCTTCCTGACACCAGGTCCAGAGCTCTATTCAACATGCCACTTAGATATATTAAGTGCTAAAAAAAATCCAATTAACTCCACAAATATTTATTAAGCACCATTTAAGAGCAAGTATTGTGCTAGGGAGTAAAGAGTGCCCCACCCCAAAAAAAAAAATCCCTATCCTTAAAGAGTTTTCATTTGGCTAAATATACTACTTCCAGCTATTGGAGACAAACATCTAAATTAATAAAAGTGCAAAAAGCAGATAAAAAAAGCAGGAAATTGGCCATGGCTTTGTATATTGTCAAAAGTATCTGAGAGTTCTTAAGAAAAAGCAAATATGGTGATCTTTTCCAAACAGCAACTTTCCTGTTACAGTTTTATATATCACAGATTGACTAGATAATTATTTTAAAATTAAGAAAACTAGCACAGATATAGTATATACAGGAATAAGAGAAACCCTCCACCAGCCTGTGAGGCCTGGCCTCAGCTCCAAAGCTGAGAAAGACTCCAACCTTGTTTAGAGACATCCCTCTTCCCTTTTCCCTGATACCTCTCCAATCCTAAATGGTTATTAAAATTTCTCTTATTTGAATATCACAGTCAGATAAGTGGACTATCTTTTCAGGGGGCATAGAGGGAGCTGAACCTCAGTTCAGTCAGTCAACTACAAATGGTCCTTATCAAACCCCTGCTGGGTGACCAAAGTCTGGGGAAAGGCTTGTCCCTCAGGAGGGTCCATGTTTACCTGCTCTGGGGCAACTTCGACAGCAATCCAGCAAGAAGACATCCCCGCAGGCTATCATAAGTGGCTCATTTCTTGTACACCCCATTTTGTTCAAAATATAGTCTCTCTGCAGGGGACATCTCTCTCCTTTGCCTCACTGGCAGCCATATTCCCTCTCACCCTTCAACTCCTCTATTCCCTGCTACAAACCTTCCATATCCTCTGTTCTTCATATCCACACATCTTTCCCTATCTATATTACAATGTGAACATGTTTGGTGCTAACTGGACTTCTCTGTGAGCAGGACTAGGGGGCCTAAATTACCATAGAATAGCAAGCTAAGTGAAGTAGCAAGGAAAGGAATCTTTCTCTTCTCTCTTCACCATTTTTCCCTGTTTCCTTAGTATTGAATGAAAATCACTTAATCTATAGCCAGTCTCATAATTTTCCCTCTTTCACAGATTTGAATTCAAATCTTCCTAACTCCAGGACCAGCACTCTATCCACTTAACCACCTAGCTGTCCATAAGAAATAATAAGGTTATATTTAGTAAAATTTTGGGAAAACCTTATAAACTGACACAAAGTGAAGTGAGAAGAACCAGCATAAAAATTTATACAAAGACCAAGATAATGTAAAGTAAAACAATGTTGAATACATTTGAATTCTAATGAGTGCTATACCTAATCTTGACTCCAATGGAAAGATGATACTATAGAGGGTCCTCAACAAAAAATGGTAGATAATAGGTATGGAATGAGGCATGCATGGTCAAACATAATCAATGTATTGCTTGGTTTACTGTAGCAGTACCTTTTCTTAAGAGAAGCATATCTATAGTCATTGGGAAGTGGCAGAAATGGCTTTTTAAGTATCAGAAATTGATTTATTTTTAAATGTTTTAAGTGTTTTATTTTGTTTTGTTTTTTAAAAACCCTTACCTTCCATCTTAGAATCAATACTGTGTGTTGGTTCTAAGGCAGAAGAGTGGTAAGGGCTAGGCAATGGGGATCAAGTGACTTGCCCCAGATCACACAGCTAGTTAGAGTCTGAGGTCATATTTGAACCCAGGACCTCCCATTTCTGGGTCTGGATCTCAATCCACTGAGCTGCCCAACTGCCCCCTGTTTTAAGTGTTTTTAAAAACACTTCTATAACTAGGTGAACTTTTCTCTCTAAATAATTTTTATTTGATAAATAATAATCTCCACAAATTCCAATAATAAACAATCAAAATGAGGATTAAAATCCCAAATAAAACCATAAACTAAAAACTGCTTATATTTTAGCTTTAAAAACAGAAACTTAATTATATCACAAAAAACCCTGTTTACTCTGTGCATTGCTCAGTCTCTTTTTTAATCCATGTAAAAATTTTATTGCTGCCATTCTTTTTAGATAGTTACAGTAATATATATGTGATTTTTCCTTGCATGACATTATTCAACATACAACTTTCCATATTTCTTGATATTCTTTATTTTTATCCTTCTAAAAAATAATTATAATCTGTTTCATTAATATATGACAATTTATTCAGCTATTCTCCAATCATTGTATATACAGGTGGTTTCCTTCTTTTTATCATTTCAAATAAAGACATTGGGAATTGTTTTGTAAAGATAAGTTTTAGTTCCCTTTTTAATAACATACTTAAATATAGTCCTAATAGTGGGATCATTGGGTCAAAGTTTATGATTAATTTTGTAATTCTTATTTCATATAGTAAAATTTCTCTCCAAAATGCTTATGTCATTTTAAAACTCCTCCAGTAATATTCTAGAGTGCCTATTTCCCCATATATCTGACAACTTTGAATTTTATTGTTTTTAACTATCTTTGTTATTCTGATGAGTTAAGGGTGATAACCCTGAAGTGCTTTAATTTGCATTTCTCTGATTATTATTGCATTTGAAATATACAAAATGCTTCATAAACTTGCAAGTTACCCTTGCTGGGGAAATGCTAATCTTCTCTGCACTGTTCCATTTTTTTTTAAGTATAGGTGTCACCATAAGAAGTGCCTGGGTCAATTTCTCAATTAGCTTAATTACCTTATCTTAGAAAGGTCTAAAGATTGTGTTCAGTCTCTAATAAGTCTCTGGAAGGTACAGCTTCCCTGGAGTTTTGTCCTGCTTCTTCCCACAGACAAGAGCATCTGCTGCTGCTCTCTACATGCTCTCCCCAGCCTGAACCAGAGGATGCTTCTTAATATGGTGACAGAGGCTAACCTGCTTTTGCCATGGCTTAATTTATCCTAGCCATACTATGTTGCTCTTGCTTATACCACCTCATGCACATATCTGACTCTTCTGCTACATGTCATATGCCTATGGGTTCTCTCACTGTTTTTCAGCTCAGTTATATTTAATACTGAGGGAATATTTGCTTCTACCAAGGATTAAAGGAACTTGGTGAAACTGGCCTTCTGCCTATGACTTCTTTTAATCTGACCTATTCCTTGGTTGGTGGGTTCTTTTTTTATTGGAACAGTTTTAAATCTCAAAAAAAAAAAAAAAACATGAACATAGAAAGCAAAGACTAACAGAGGTTCTAGGTAAAGACATGCTGCATTTTTTCCAAAGACCTTTTAAAATTTCTTATCTAGGGGCAGCAGGGTAACTCAATAGATTGAGAGCCAGGTCTAGAGATGGGAGGTCCTAGGTTCAAATCTTGCCTCAGACACTTCCTAGTTATGTGACCTTGAGCAAGTTATTTGACCCCCATTGTCTGGCCTTTACCACTCTTCTGCCTTGTGTAGTAAGAAATTTTAGCAGGAGCCAGAAGACAGCAAGAGGTCCTACAAACCAACATTCCACATAGAACTCTCAGAAGCTGGGGAACTGAACTCAGAGGCAGTTGCTGGACAGAGTTGGTGGACTCTTCTGGAAGAGGGAGAGGTTGCTTTTCTCTAGCAGTCAGGAACGCCCAGAGGGTTTCTGTCTGGCAACTCTGGGGTGGACCTGAGAGTCAATGGTTCCCTCTTCTTTGGCTTTCTTGATATTCTGCCTATCCTTGCTGCTGCTGCTGCTGCTGCTGCTGCTATTACAGAGAAGTGAATTTCAACAATGCTGGTGACTTACTACTGGGATTACTGCTTGAATCAAAGAGGACTCCTCTATTGTGAGATTCTTTGGCCTTTGTCCCTATTCCTACCAAAACACCCTAATTTTAATTGCTAATTTAAGAATTTAGTTTAGAATAATTATAGAAGGCATAGAGGTTTTAATCTCTGTTTGGGTTAAGAGTTAGTTATTCCCTAATTCCCTTTTTCCCTCTTCCCTTTAGATAAATAAACCTGTTATTTTTATATATAGTTAGTTTTGAACTTTCTTTTAACCCACCTATTACACTTTGTAAAATGGAGATTTGAACCCCATACTTCAATCCCCAGAAGTCCTTGGTACTTCCCAGAATTCCCTATAATCTCACCTGGGTCTCCACCTGGGCAAGATCACAATTTAGTATTTAACGGGCTCTCTGCCTCCGAAGAGTCTCTTCCTCAACTTGAAACTTTGCAACATGTAGTTATTAGGCTGTGAATGGGCTAAATCAGCCCTAGGCATGTGGCTTATTATTTTGTATCCTTGATTTCTAATAATCTTTAATAAACCTCATTAAATATAATATTTTTATCAGTAGAGACTAAATTTAACTTTTACAGTCTGGCGACCAAACGGGATGAGAGTGTTAGGGTCCATTGGCCTAGTTCCCTTTCAAGAGAAAAATTCTCAATTTTTTTTTTTAAAGATAGCCTAGATAAATTTCTTTTAAGCTACGTTTCTCCAAGGCTTTTCAGAAAAGCCTCTTGATCAGCTCGAGCCTGCTTGCCTGTGCTCCTGCCTGCAGCCATCTGCTTCGGACTTTTTTGATTCAGATCGCTCACCTGGTCCCAGCCCTGCCCATCCAGCCTGGCTACTGCTGCCTGCTTCTGTGCTCCTGCAGTCTGGACCTGTTGACCCAGATCCACTCTCCTGGTCCCAACCCACCTGACCCCAGCAACTTTGGCCTCTGATCAGATCGCTCAGCACCCCACCCCCACTTCCACCAGCTGGTAAAAATGGGGGTGACTTTTCCTTAGGCTACGATTAGCCTCCACGTGGCAGGGGGCAGGGCACCCTTTATAACTTGGAACCAATACTGCAATATAGGGTTGTTAGAGGATAGGTTTAAAGATTTTATTAGGGCCAGTAACAGAAGGTTAAATGGTTTTGGAATACAGGCAGAGCTAGACACTGAGATGACACACACAGACCACTAAGATATGTAATAACTATTGGTTTAATTAACAAAGGACAGGTTATAAGGGTTTTGTAGAAAACTAGATCTAATGTTAAATACCTACACCTCCCATCAGATCTAAAATATATCTTTTCAGAGATTTCTTCTGAGTGATTTCCCTACTCTACTCCTCTCCTCACTATCTAAACCAAGTTCCTGTACTTGGCTAAACTAACACTAAACCCCACTTTGATGAGTTTAAGGAAAGGTCTTTGTAAGCCAGACAGGGTCCAAGATGGTCCAAAATCCAAAAGGATGCTAGGCTGGGTCTCACATTCAGAGGCCAGATGTCTCAGGATCAACACAGGACTTCAGCCACAGCCATCAGGGAAGCAGGATACCAGAGAAGCAGGTAGGATGGGAAGATAAGGTAGAAAAACAGTCACAGGGAAATAGCTGGTCTCCTCAGGTCAAAACCCAGAGAGAAAAGCAATCCAATCCCAAATATCTCTTAGTAACAACACAGCTCCCAACAAAATTCTAGAATCTTATACTCTTCTGCCCATGTTTCTGCCCTTTGCAAACTTACACACCTTAATTTAACTTTTCCTATAACAATACACAGTATTGTTTCTCTAAGATAGAAGGTATGTGTCTTAAAAATAAATAAATAAAATTTTTTATCTACTGGAAAGACAAAGACAATTCTCTAGTCTTGATTACTATAGTTATATTGGGGTCTTTATGGATACTGTCCCATTTCAGGATAATTAGGTGCCAATTAAGAGTTCCTACTATTGTCATTTCTCCAGTTACATTTATTTGCACCTGATTCATAACTATTAATGGAGTCCCATTAATACATAATTCCTACATATAGCCCTGATTGATTGACAAAAGAGAAAAATGGAGATGGTTTTGAAAGAAGCTCTTTATGTAGACAGAGAGTGATGGACAGGAAAAGGTAGTATCTCTTACTCTTTATCCCCTCTCTCCACATGTAGATGCATCTTGTTAGTCAAGAAAGAAGGTACAAGTGAAAGTTACACAATGGGGTGATGAATAAGAACTGTGCTGGACACCATCAAAGAATAAGACATCTCAATCATCAGAAATTTGAACTTAAAAGGTCAAGGTCAAGGACACCAGGAAGGTGTGGTGTCAACAAGCTCTCTATTGACAGTTTGCCAGATTCTGGAATGAATTCAGCCTGCTCTATCAATGATCAGTTGGCCAGGAAGATACCAGTCATTTTATAAATATGTACCAGCCCCACAAAGAGTTCCAAGAGCACTCATGACATGAAATTGAGTCAAGAATCATTTCTTGAGTTCCTGAGCCTTCATCCAATGACAAGTTCTACTAAGACCTGTGTGGTGTTTATTGTCTACATTCCTTTGTCTACTCAGAGAAGTAGTGGGAAGCTAAGCATAATGAATTATTATGCCTTTCCAAATGTCTAAGTTGGAAACATCTTAGGTACTCTGTGTTGTTTGACTGATTCTGGGAGATATTGAGGGCATATGAAGCTTCATAATACAAGGCTTATTTTATATTGTCTTATTGCTCTAAGTGTTTCTATGCCCAGAGTAAAGTACAGCATGCAAGTGATAATTATTTGTCTTTTGTAAGGGAAAGTGGCATAAGGTTCCTTACTATGTGGGGGAAAGATGTATAGGGATAATTAGCATTAAAATATCAGGGTCTGGAAAATCAAAGGTTTTACTCTTTGATTCCAAGGCCCTTACACCCTTCCCCATCATACCTTCATAAAGATGCTTGGGCAGTTTTCTGGTATCCCCCATGCTGATGGGGATTTTCACTCTGGGTATAGTGTGAACAAGCTCCACTTTTTATATGTTGTTGTTGGGCATTTTGTTGCATATTATCATTTCTCTCATTTTGAGCACTGTCATTATTCTGATTGGCATTATGATTTCTATAGTTATTATTTCTAAAGTTATTGTTATTTCTTTTTTCCTGTATCCAGTTCCTACAGACCACCATTACATGACCTCTCTTTCCACAGTAAAGAAATGTTAATGATTTATTTGTTGATTCCTGTAAAGAGGCTATGGTCTCTCTCTGATTTTTCAATTTTCCTTTTAACATTTCAATTTCTTTCTTTAAATCCTCTATTGATTTACTGTTTTCCTAATGTCTTTTTGCATGGCCCTTATAAATGTAGACTGCTACTCTCCTCAATTCATCAAGGTTCATAGAGTCTCAATTAGGACAGCTAGTTTTAAAAGTAGTCTTTTACCACTGAACAACAATTCTTTTTTATTTTTTTTTAACCCTTACCTTCCATCTTGCAGTCAATACTGTGTATTGGCTCCAAGGCAGAAGAGTGGAAAGGGCTAGGCAATGGGGGTCAAGTGACTTGCCCAGGGTCACACAGCTAGGAAGTGGCTGAGGCCAGATTTGAACCTAGGACCTCCCGTCTCTAGGCCTGGCTCTCAATCCACTGAGCTACCCAGCTGCCCCCTGAACAACAATTCTTTACGAATTGTCTACATATGTGTCTAATATCCCGTTCTCTGGACAAATCAAAGTCCATATATGTGTTTCCCACATCAATAAGTCTGTCCATAAACTGAGAGGGAGTTTCATCGATTTCTTGTTGGGTGCTTTTGAATCTTGACCATGAATCAGGCCTATTGGAGCAAGCTTTCATGGCTGTCAATAATGCTTCTCTGGCCTGGTTTAGTTTTGTGTAAGCTGGTTCAGCATTGTGGTTCCAATGTGGATTTTCAGTTGGCCAAAAATTTTCTCCCTTACCTTGCTTATGATTAGCAAGAAATATGATTTTATTTTTATCTCTGTCAGAAATTTTTCTAATAAATTTTCAACATCTGTCCAAGTGGGGTCAAAAGTTTTGAATATGTTCTCCAATTTTTTTTATAATTAATGTTAGTTCTTCCTCAAAAGAAGGGATATCTTCTTTGAATTTATTTAAATCTAAGGAATTGAAAGATGTATGGTGTCTTCTAGACACTAAGTCGCCATCTTTATTGAAGGTGGGTACTTCTCTTAAAGGGAATAAACTTTTATATGAATTATCTTGTGTTCCTGTCTCTAGGCTCCTTGCTCTGTTTTCAATGGGGTAGGTAAGAGGAGGGGAAGGGGTGGGCAAACTGAGGGGGAAGGGTTGTGGACTGGAGTGTCAAAGGGATGAGAGGTAGGAGCAATATGGGAAAAAAATTGGGCAGGGTTAGAAGGAACAGTGGCAAAGGAAGAAGGGGCAGGGGCTGGTAGGGAGGAGGCAGCCTGGTCATGGAGAGGGGTGGGTTGAATAGGCAGGGGATCTGGCATAGAGGGAGTGTGGTAGGAGGCATGGACAGGAGGAGGGGTTAGAGTAGAGGGGGCAGGGTAAGTAGCATGGATTGGGGAGAGGCTAGGGTAGAAAGGGCAGGGGCAGGAAGCATGGGTGGGGGAGGGGCTAGGGCAGAGGGGGTAGGGCAAGAGGTAGGGGCAGGGGGAAGGGTTAGCTTAGAGGGAACAGAGCAGGCAGCATGGGTAGGGGGCTCAGGTAGAAGGAGTGGGGAAGGAGGCATGGGCAGGGGGAGGAGTAAATTGGGTAAGGTAGGGAATGGTTTGAAAACTAGGAGCAAAACTGTGTAGGGTCAGATAGGACAGAGATTATGATAATGAAGTATGGAGAGATAAATCTCTCCTACTCTGGGGTGTTTTTAAGTTCTTTCAATGCTTTTTATAAAAACCATGATCTCCCCTAAACTCTCCTCCATATTTTCCAGTTAACTTGAGTTATACTCAAGCTGAGCTTTTAGTTTGCATTTTGTTGAGTAGAATAAGGAACAATTGATTGGTTTGAACAGGAAATGTATTTTACAGGGGGAGACTGACTGAATCTCTTATTTGATTTTCTAGCATACTTATGGTATTTTCCAGGTCTCTCCTAAAGAGAAAAGGTACAACATTCCACATCCAGCAATTACAATCAGACCCAAGAACAGTGCTGAATATAACCATTGCCATACATTCTCTGGGATGAGATGAGCCAATTCAAAGAGAAAAAGAACAATGCTTTTCCAGATTTTGTTATGATGTTGAAAAGCCAGTTGCAAAGTAGGCTGTGTAATGGTTTTAACCACATTTTCTTAAATTCAATTATTAAGTTGCCTGTAATTTTGTTTTTTGTCAGTAGATGGCGATATTACCTAGGATCTTATTTTGTTTTTATTTATTTTTTTCTTTAGGCTAGGCATTTGGGTATGGTCATTCTCAGAGCCTTAATCCAATTAACTCTTCTGGGTGAAAGGGCAGCTGGAAAAAGAAAGCCTTTTGCCTGAGGCTGAGTTTTTAAAGAGGCTAAGTTTAGGAGGGGCTACAAAAGGCCCAAGCTTATGCAGCTTGTAGTTCAGTAAATAAGTTTTTAGAAAGTTTTTTGTTCTCTCCTTCCCCCTCAGGCTAAAACTGCCAGAACCATGTGCTTCCCTCTTTGGACAAATTCCCACTTTTCCTAGCTGGCATCACAGGTTTGTTTGTTTGTTTTTTTTTACTTCTCACTTAAAAAACTAGAGACACATGGGACTTAGAAAAAAGGAAAGCAGACTTCCAAGAGCAGAAGGAGGCTAAAACTTTAATACAATCACTCTCTCTAATGAAAATACTATCTGAGCTGACTCACTACCTTTGCTCCAGTGGTCTAGTCATTTTTGTTGAGAGAGATTTTGGTTTTTGGCTATGAGATGGAATCCTGGAAAGGAGGAACAGTGCTCCTTTCCCTTCTAAGTTTTCCCTATGGTTTTCCTCACAGCTAGTTAAGAACAAACCAGTCAGCTAGTACTGCTGGTGAAGTGGCTGAAAGATAGAATTCCTCCCAAGTGAATACCTGAGGGTTGGCTAATCAGGTTTTGTGTTCCCTAAGGCAAGGGAGAGTTGGAAACAGCTTCCCCAACTAAGACCTTAGGGTCCTGATGATAAGATTAAAAATGGTTGTGTTCTATTTATTTTAAGGAGAAAAAGGGAAAAAAATGTTTGAACTCACTTGATCTAACAGCTTTTTTTTTTTTTACTGAAAACTTAGTTGTTTAAAAGACTGACTTGAGGAGGTAGTAAAGAGAGAAAGAGGAAAGAAAATTCAGGGAAATTGAGGGAATGCATCACAACCTTCGTGGATTAGCCAGACTATAAGGGATAAAATTTATGGTTGGACTAAATATATTTTTAGTTGGTCACCAGGGATTTAATGACTAACTCCCAATGAATTATTCAAGTCAGAATGGCTTTTATGGTAGTTTATTTACAATATAGTGAAGAATTTAAGGAAATGAGAGAGAGAAAGAAAGAAAAAGAGATAGCTGCTCTGGTTTAGTCTGAACCAAGCAGGACTCAGAGGCCCCAGCAAGGGGTGGGGGTGGGAAACAAGGATTGAATTTAACATGGCTTCCAGCCATGAGACCTCCTCCAAGATGAGGGGTCTCTCCAGAGGCTAGTGAATCCAGAAAGCCAAGGGAAAAGAAATCTCAAGATGTTGGACCTCTCCAGAAGTTGGTGCCTCCAGAAAAGCCAAGGAAAAGAAGTCAGCCTTTTCACTCACCATGTGGCAGTCCAAGGGGAAGTAGTCTGAGATCTCAAGCCAGAGCTCTTCCACAGTCAAGTTCCAAGGTGAAGACCTCCTCATAGGAAGTGACCTCAAAATATAAAGTCAGTTCTTTGTGTCACTTCCTGTGTCTTAAGTGTACCAATGGTGGCTTAAACTTGGCTTTGGACTGCCCAGGGGGACAGTCAGTTGTTTCTGGTTTGCACTTGATAGCATATGTGGATCATAGACCTTCCTCCCCCACACTTAATCTTTAAGTAGGGGTGTATACCTTCCTGGTGGTTAAAATTCTAAAGAATAAGAAGGGTGGAGTAAATCTCAATTTCACAATATCAATCGATCCTCTAGTCCGATAATTTGGGCTAACTGAAACAAAGCAATCTCAGGAAAAAGGCAGTCTTGATTATGTGGGAGCTCAAGGGCTAATTCTAATACATATATGTAAACTAACCACACTTCCTGGGCTAATAAGGCAATGTGTCGTAAATGAAAAAGGTAGAACTGAGGGAAAGGAGCTCTTCTAATTTTCACAATATCTTAAACACATCTCTTTTCTCTTTTAATACTTCTACAAACCTAAAGGCCTTTATTGCCTCACACCCAAAATAATTTCAACACTCTATTTATTGATTTTCCTACCATAAACCTCTCCCCTACTCCAATCTATCCTTCATTCAGCTCTGAAAGCAATCATCTTAGGGCACAAGTATGACCATGCCACTCTCCTACTTGGTAAATTCTAGTGGTTCCCTATCACCTCTAGGTTCAAATATCAAATCCCTTGGTTGGCCTTCAAAGCCTTTTATAACCTATCTTCACATCTCCTACATTGTCAACCTTCTTGTGCCTTCCCCTCAACCCACCACTTACTCTTTGATCCAGTGGCATGGCCTTCTTGTTGTGCCTAGAATAACACACTCTTTTATCTTCCGACTCAAGCCACTTTCACTGACTATACCTCATGCCTAAAATGTTTTCCTACCCTGCCCTCATCTCTGCCTCCTGACTTTCCTGCTTTCCTTTGAGCCACAGCTAAATGTCCATCTTTTATAGGAAGTCTCCCCCTGCCCTTAATTCTAATATCATCCTTCTGTTGATTACTTCCAATTTACCCTGTATATGGCTTGTGTAAATGTAATTGTTTGCATGTTGGCTCCCCATTAGATAGTGAGCTCCTGAAGAGCAAGGACTATTTTTTGCCTTTCTTTATATCCATTGCACTTAGCATAGTGCCTGGCACATAGTAGACATTTAAATGTTTTTTGACTGACAGACTAAAAATTAAAGAGAACATGACACTTGCCCATTACTTCTGTTTAACAGCATACAATTCCATGAGCTAAGGTATGCACAAGACTTTTCAGCTCCTGATCCTTTCTGTTGATTACTATCAGGTTGACAGCTAGGAAAAAAATGTCCAATAATTAAAAAAGAAGTCATGAGCATAGTAGCCCTGTAGTACATAGATAATCTACAATGTGTAAATCTTATACAGAAACTCTAGGTGAAAAATGGAATCTATTTCCTTTCTTATCTACTCTAGGATTGATCTTAGAGACAATAGACCAAGACCTGGTCTTGAATGATAAAAAAGATCATAGTTTGGCAACTCAATTGAGTTCCAAATTTACTATTAACTTCTAAAAAGAATAAAGCAAAAACTCATCACATAACTTGGACTGAAAGAAAATTCAGCCTAAGCAAATAGAATAGATTATTCTTTTGGTTATGCTATCCTATTAAATAAGACCTCTCACTAGCTCATATATGGTACCTTCTTCCTAACTCCTTTTGATTACTCTGATGTTAGTGACCCACAATAGAAACCTAACCCATGAAAGAGAAAATACAATAGTTGGTCAGCAAAATTTGTCATCAAGGAACTAGACTCATGGTGGTGAACCTATGGTATGTGTGCCAAATGGGGCACTCAGAGCCCTCTCTGTGGGCCTGTCTGATGTCACCCCAGCACAGAGATTGACAGAGTTCATTACTAGAAAGCAGAGGAATATGGGGCAAGGCTGCTTCCCTCCCTCTCTCCATGTGTACCTGAGGACATCACCTGCCCCTCTAAAAGGTTCACCACTGGACTAGACTATGGACAAATGCCCGAGTTATTTCTTTAAGCATCTAATAAATCACTCTCCAACTGAAGTGTCATGCTTTAGGGGTTTTTTGTTTGTTTGTTTTGCTTTGTTTTACTTACAATGAATTATTTGTTCCTTGAACCATAGACTATTAGAGTAGAAAGGACCTTCAGAGATCAAATGATTTCACTTCTCCCTCTTTCAGAGAAGAAAACTATAGTCCATGAATGTTAAATGGTTTGCCTAAAATATAAAATCTAATAAATGGAAAAGAATGAGACTTGAAAACTGCACTTCTAATTCCTAGACAAGCGGTATTTCACCTTTACTTCTGTAAAATTATTTCCACTATTCTCTATCCTTAAAATATATGTGCCATTTTTACTCTATTATTCTATAAAATCTTTCTCTTTGAATATAAATAAATTAAATGTCCATATTTTATAGGAATCCTTCTTTTGCATAGGCACTATCCCTAGGTAATATCATTGTTTCATAAGCACCCAGACATTCAAATACACTCTACTTTTAGAGAGTTGATCTCTTTTACTGTCTAATATAGGTCTCTAGGCAAATCAAAACAATTTTTCTTCTCATATATAATACATTCTTGTTACTTTCATATGCTCTTTGAATACTTCAGGGAACTTTGATTTTGTTAGTGAACATACCACCCACAGACATAGGTCTTAACCCCTTTGTGCCTTTATAGACAATCTTCACAAATTGTTTTTTCTGATTAATCCATTACCAAATGACCAACCTTTTAGTAATGTCACCTCAACTTAACTAGACTAGATCTTATATAACAGACATATAGTCAGTCCACCATTGATTCCATACTTAGAACCATTCCTGCTTTATGAGAACATGTAAGAACTTGCATTTCTCTGGCATAACCTTCAAAGAAACAGGATAACTTCTAAAAAATAATGGAAGACTGAAGTATTTTCTACACTTTGCTATAGAAAGACTCTTTCAAAATAATTCTTGAGTAATTTTTTTAAATCTCTATTATATCAAATATTCTTAGATGACTCGTAAACTTAAAACTGGGTACCCAGGGTAGATGATCCTTTCCCTACAACTTTTCAAAGACTTTTAGCCACTAACTTTATATCAACCTCTATTCTCCAAAGATCATATGCCCCATCAGTTTAAAAGACCAAGCTGTTGAATTTCCCTGTTACTCATCTAGCTGTCACATAACCATATATCAAGAATTTATGACAATGGAGGGAAAGGGCTTATGTACATCACTCAAAAGTTTCAATACTCTATCTCACCAAATCTTTTACCAAAGTTATTGACAGTTTTTATTGGCATTTGGAGAGGGTGCTTAAATCCTTGCCTTCTGCCTTAGAATCAATACTAAGTATCAGTTCCAAGGTAGAAGAGCTTAAGAGTATTGTGGGTTAAGTGACTTTCTGAGGGTCACACAGCTAGGAAGTGTATATTGATAAGTTTTCCTCTCCAAAGTCCTACTCTGATTTTTTTTTTGGGGGGGGGGGTTTTGTAGTGTGGAGATAACTCTGGGTTTTTGAAAGGCATGCCACTGGAGCGCAAACGCTAGAAGCTTCTACAATATAAGAAGGCTTTTAATATGGTCCCAGCAACTGGGATTTCTGAAGACCACCCTATCTGACTTCACAGAACTGGCCAAAATGATCTATGAAACAAAGAAAAGGACAAAGTGGCTCTCAGTCCTATAAAATCCCTTCCAAATCTGCATTGATGGTCAAAGTAGTGGGAAAAGGTAAAGGGTGTTGATAATCACACAATATTTATGAATATTCATTTAGGTATTCTTGTGTGTGATACTTTTCCAATGTGAAATACTTTTCCAATATCCAAAGAGTGGTTGTTCTACCAAAGAAAGTGGTTCATATCAATGATATCATTCTCATCACAGACTAACCCAAAAGGCAAGAAGAAATTGCAGCTAAATGAAAAGGTGGTTTCTAGCTCTCCTTAGAGAAATAAATAACTGAGTTGGCAGAATTGCTTTTGTTGGGGATCCAAAAACAAGAGGCAACAACATTTGATGACATTTAGCCATCTCATATTGCAATACTCATGATATTTCTCTACATAAAAAGGACTGAAAATAATTGCAGCATATGTGCCAGTCTATTTCAGAAGATAAATAAGTAGAGAAATTCTAAAAAGAATTAATGAAAACTTTCCCAATTAAATTAACATATACCATGTGTGTGATACCATGACTTTAATGCAAAAGTGGGAATAGAATTGATAAATATTTTAGATATTGATAAATTTTTTAGAATTGATAAATATTTTAGAAAACATGGATGAGGAATAAAAAGAGAGAGAGAGAGAGACTCCAAAGACTCAACTACACAGATTCATTGCATCTTAAAGACTTTCTTTGAGAAAAAAAAATGGGCAGGGGTTGTACAACGAACACACCAAATAACATCACACACAAAAAAAATTAAAATGTAGGATATGGCAAAGATGAATGTGAGGCAAAGACAACTCCTGGTACTTTGAGACTTGGAAGTCCTCTTTCTCAACATAGAATCCTCTTGCCTGATTTACAGGTTCTGTCACTTTCTACCTCTACTTTCAGTTGCCAGGGATCATTCTTCCTGGAGTTTCTACTTCTCTTAGGTAACATTCTCTGCAACTGTGTCCTATCCAGGATATATTTCTGCTTTTTTCTAGATGCGATATTTTCTTCTTTTCTGAGTAGTTCTGATTACATACTTGATCAATTTAATGGTGTGGAGGGAGGTAGAAAGAGTGAAAACCTTTAGTCATAGGAGTCTATTGTATAACTCTCTCTAGATCTTAAATTCTGAAATTCATCTAGAATCCAGCCATTTAAAACTCCCAGAGGTATGGATAATGTATTTGCTCAGAAAATCACATTGTATCTTTCTTCTTCATATCTCATATATATATGTATATATATATATATCTACATATCTGTATAAGTCTTGTAAAACCCTATTAATACTTTGTGATTAAATTCCAGATCTTCTATGACTACATCAAATGAGGTAGGGTGAGAAGGGGAAAGGAAAATGAAAGGAATTTCTCCTTTATACAGGATTCTTTGAAAAATATGACATTGGAAGGACCCTCATTCAACAATCATATGATTATCAACCTAAAGCAAGGTTACATTTACTTGCCAAAGAAGTTTGCTACTGTCATAAAGGTAACCCAGCAGAATCCAAGTCAAAGAAGGATTTCCCATAGCTAATGAGGTCTTCCAGAAGCTGTTATTTACTGGTACTATTGCACTGCTTTCATACATTGAATGGACATAGAGAGAGAGAGGTAGATAATAGATATCTTGAACAGAAAGTGAATATATAAAATGAAATGAGCATAAAGAGAGCAATTGCCTTTGCAAAATTGCAAAGTTCTTTTAATGACACCAAGATTCTTCTCACCACAAAGGCCTATCTTTTTTCATTATAAATTTTTATTTTTTCTAGAGATTATGTCAATACAATTTCTTAATGTTGGTTTTCTGATATTTTGCGATCCATATTCTCTCTCTCCCTCCCACACCCTTCCGTCCCCAAGAATACAGGCTAAATATATATACATATATATATGGATGTTTATATATATTCAAATAATACATATTTCCATGTTCATCATGTTGTAAAAGAAAATACATATTTCTTACATTAGAGAAAAATTCACAGAGGAAAGTAAAGAATGATACGCTTCAATTTGCATTCAGACACTATTCCTTCTTATGGCAATGAATATCCTTTTTTTTGTCATGGGTGTCTTGGAGTTGTCCTGGGTCCTTGCCTTGTTAACAGTTAAGTCACTCACAGTCGTTCATTACACAGTATTGCTGTTACTGTATACAACAGTCCCCTTGTTCTACTCACTTCACTTTGCATCACTTCATATAAGCCTTTCCAGGTTTTCTCTGATCAACTTATTTGTCATTTCTTATGGCAAGGCCTATTTTTTTTCTTAAACCCTCACCTTCCATCTTAAAATTAATACTGTGTTGGTTCCAAGGCAGAAGAGTGGTAAGGGCTAGACAATGGGTGTTAAGTGACTAGCCCAGGGTCACACAGCTGGGAAGTGTCTGAGGTCATATTAGAACCCAGGACCTCCTGTCTCTATGCCTTCCTCTCAATCCACTGAGCTGCCTGGCTGTCGCCAAGGCCTATCTTTTTTAACACCAATATTTTTCTGGCACTTCTGTATGGCTGCAAGTTATAAAACACTATAGTCTTTGAAGATTTGAAAGTGGAAATCACCCAAAGAGCAATGAACAGGTGCATTATGTGTTTAAACAGTTCTGTAACATTTTATTAAAAATTATTGAAACAAATGATATAAAAGATGTCATTTTAAAAATCCACTCATAATAGAATCTAGGCTAGTCACATAGCAAAAGTGAGGTACCACCCCTGGATAGTCCAATTCTATCTTTGCCATGGTATCCTTGTGATGTCAGAAAATAAAGAGGGCAATCAACCTGTTATATGGCTCCACTGATGGCAAATTTATAGGAGGACAACCACAAATATTTCACAGTATAAGTCTATATAGATTATCATGTGATATTCCCTATTAATATGCAAATTAATGATAACAGATCCATTGGAGTATAGTACTAGCAAGGTATTATACTACTTCTATCTCTCTGGAAGACTAGCAAAATTGTTGTGACTAAATTAATTGACTATTTTAAGCAAGAATACCTCAAGTCTTTTTTTTCCGATTCTCAGAATTATATACACTATTTAATTATATTGATAAGTTACGTTGCCATTGTAGTAAAACAGCTAGGGATTTGTTTGAATTTCACCTCATCCTTCTTCTTCCTCTACCCTTTAGAGGAGATACTAGCAGCTTAAATGATTTCAGCAAATGAAGAGAATGAGGGGGAAAAAAAGCTTCCATGTAATTTTGCAAAATGACAGTTTATTACCTAATAACTACTAAATACTTTTCATGCAAATTAGGATTTGATTCAAAGTTTTAGATTTTCTACTTATGATTAGAGAATTAGTGATGTAAGGGACATTAAACATTACCCAGTCACATCATTTTACAGATGAGAACACTGAAGGTAAAAGATCCTGTTGTTGGTCAAGATCCTAGAGCAGTGATGGAGAACATTTTAGAGACTGAGTGCTAGGCCCTACCACCTTCCCTCCAGACCACATGCCCCCCTAGAGACCTAGTACCATGCCTCTCCCCACCACCACATGGTGGGTATGGCCCACCCACCCCCCTTAGAGAGAAAGGAGCGAGGAAGCACTCCCATTGGCCTACTGGGCAGAGGAGCAGATGAAACAAAAAAATGTCATCAGGCATGGTGGAGAGGAGGAGGGGAGCAGCTCCTCCCAGGTCCCTCTACCTTTCTAGTAATGAATGCTGGGGGTGGAGTGGGAAGGGAGGTTAGCTGAGCTCCCACAGATAGAGCTCTGCATGCCATCTTTGGCACCCGTGCCATAGGTTCACCATCATTATCCTAGAGTGAACAGCACAGCTAAGACAGGTATTCAATCTAAGAAGATGGCTGAATCCTTTCTACACCAATTACTAAGGTTAAATTACTTCTATGATCTGTTATAGTAACTGTAAATAATATATGACATATACCTCAGTATATGACACCTTCCATAGAGTGAAACTCCAAGCTATATTTTAACTTAGAGTCTTAGTTTCCTAAGACTCAGAAAGGTTAAATATCAGAGGCAGAACTTAAATCCAAGTCTGGCAGACCTTTAACACTATTCCAAACTCCCTCCCTACCAAAAGCAGTCTGCCTTTAAAATGTGTCACATTGCCAAGCAACCTTTAGGATGTTTTAGATATTAATCTCCATAAAAATTCAGTTAGAAACTTTTTTTCCATAATTAAAAATAAAATAACTGATACCCATTTACACTTCTCCTATCTCTTCTCTTAAATTTCTCCTATCTCTGCCATCTTTCTTTAAATATATTCACTCACTAGTTCCTGTGAATCTATTAGTTCATAGCACTTTTTTCTATTATTAAAATATTGGGTCTTTTCCCCCTTACTTGTTCCTTAGCAGGATGATGAGCTTCAGGCTTGTGATTGACTCCCCATTGTTCCCTTAACTTTAAATTCACACCACTGTGCCAACCATCTGTACCCCCAGAGGGATCTGTCACACAGTTCTTCAATTTTTTTCTTCCCTGGCAGCAGTTTTTTATTTGATTTCTTTCTTTTACTTTACATTTTTTGGTGAAGGGGGAGAGAATTGTATCATGTTAACATTTTTTTCATTTTAAATTGCCTCGTGGTTATAAAAGGAGGGAATGGCCTTAATTTCTTGGAACAGGTACAGGTTTGACAATGAACTTTGATATTTCTTTCTTTCTTTAATAACCCATAGGAGTAGAAATGATACTTTCAGGAATCATGTCACTGTTCTACTCACATTTGAAGTTATTCAAGACCCTGACTCCCTTCGGTTTTATAATGGCACTCAGTTTATTTTTAAAATCACTTCACAAAGTAAGTACAGTCAACAATTACTCAAAGTGGAATGGAATGCCTATGAACATGAAGACAAAATATGACTTTCATCTCAGGGAAATGGTGCTTCTTTCAACTTGCAGTCAAAATACCCTACATGATGCCACAAAAAATAACTATTAAGATTATTCAACACTTCATATCATCTTGGAGGCTATAAAGGGCTCTAAAAACCAAATGTGCAATTACCTTTGCTTTAAAAGCAAATAAATAAAATATCAGGTTAATATAGATGCTATCTTATAATTAAATCATAATTGTTAGCTGGAAATTTAATCATGGAGAGCAGATGATATTCCTTATTATTTTATGTTAGTATATGTGCAGAAGATAGTCACTGATACAAAGTACAATAAAGTAACATTTAGAATGAATGGGGAAAAAAAATAATATACCTGGAACTCAAGTCAGAGCCTGTCCAGACAGACATATATGAAATCTCTGAGGTTCTTTCTGTGCATGTTTGTGTGTGTGTGTGTGTGTGTGTGTGTGTGTGTGTGTGTGTGTGTTCAGATGGGTTTTACCAAGGCAAAGCAGGTTAAGATAGACTAAATTGAAGAAGCCAATTTTATAGGGAATAGAATCCCTTCCCCACAGCGATTTTTCTCTTGGTTAATAGCACAGGGTGACAGCATAGCACAATGGCTAAAAGACTAAGATTAAAGTCAGGAAGAATGCCCAAGTTAAAAGCCCTGCCTCCAACATATGGTGGGAGTAAGTTGATTATCCTCCTAATGCTTCCAAGCATCTTCCTAAGACTATCAGGATAGTTAGGTCCAATCTGTAGATCTACATTGATAAAAGGACTTTGTATACCAGGAGTATACAACATAGATGAAAACCCCACTATTACCGCTAAGAATCTATCATTACCATCTTAAAGATAGTATAGTATTGCATTACAAATATTTAACGCTAACTCATTTTATGGTACATTAAGGTTTACAAAGCACTTTCATCATGGCAATTTCATAAAATGAACAGCACAATATTATCATTCCCATTTTACAGATGAGAAGAGGGAGGCTCAGAGAGTTCATGTGATAACCCATAGGAACACAGTTCCCAAGTACAAGAACTGAAATTTGAAACTATTATCCTAAACCCAAATCTAGCACTCTTCAATATGTGTTGTTCTTGGGGTCATATGTGAAAATGTAGTGGATAAATGAATTAGCACCAGTTTTACACAAATCACTGAATACATGATGGAATCCTAATCAAAGTGTTTACTACCTGATGATGATGGAATACTATTGTTCTGTAAGAAACGTTGAACAGGATGATTTCAGAAAAAGCTGGAAAGACCTACATGAACTGATGCAGAGTGAAATAAACAGAATCAAGAGAACATTGTACACAGTAACTGCAATATTGTGGAATGATCAACTGTGATAGATTTAACTCCTCTCAACAACAACCAGGACAATTCTGAGGGACATGACAAAGCATGCCTTCTACCTTCAGAGAAAGAATTATTGGAGTTGGAATGCAAAGCATTAATTTTTCCCTTAAGTTTATTTGGGGTTTTGTTTGAAGGTTTTGACTTTATATGATTATTCTGTTACAAAAATGAACAACATGGAAATATGTTTTGCATGATAATATATGTATATAACCCAGATTGAATTGCTTGCCAGCTGTGAGAGGGAGAAGGGAAAAAAGGATACAATTTGTATCATATAACTGCAAAATACTTAAGTGGAAATTTGTTATTACACGTAATTGGTAAAAATAAAATATAGTTTTGAAAAGTGTTTACTAGAATCTTTCTATAGCAAAATATTTACCCCAAAACACAAAGTATAGTAACACTAGTTTCTGTTAGTTTTTAAAATCCTAATTTCTTTTATCCACAATCCTATCCATTAAAAATTTTTGTTTTACTATTTCCTAAAACCTAGGCACATGATTTATCTTGCTTTTTAAAACAACATGAAATAGTTGAAATACAAATAAGGATGGTCAAATCACTGAATTCTAATCTTTAAGAATTATACCTGATCAAGTGTTTCCTGCCACTTAATGGCACTTCTAGCCACATAGATTTACTATAAGGTCAAAATCATGCCAACCTGCATTTTTAAGTGCCAGACACTGTAGTAAACACAAGGAATACAAAGACAAAATAAAAAAAATAGTCTCTTCCCTCGCGGAGCTCATAGTGTAACGGGAGAGGCAACATACAAACTACTATATACAAACAAGATATATAAAGGATAAATTGGAGATAATTTCAGGGGGAACACTAAGATTCAGGAAGGGTGAAGGGCAACTAGGTGGCTGAGAGGATAGAATGCCAGACCCAGTCAGGAGGAACTAGGTTAAAATCTGGCCTCAGAAACTTCCTAGGATGAGTCACCTAACCCCTTTTGCCTACCCCTTGACTTTCTATATTAGAATTGTTGCTAGGACAGAAAGTAAGGGTTTAAAAAGTAAAAAGGAAAGGCAAGAAAGACATCCTTCTTTGGGGGATGTTAGCTGAGACCTGAAGGCAAATAGGGAACTGAAAAGGAGATAAGGAGGGAAAGCATTCAAATGATGCCACACCATCAGTGAAAATGCCCAGATTCAAGATGTAGAGTATTTGGGGCAAGGATCAGCAAGAGTGTCATTGTCACTGGACCACAGAATATATGTTAGGGATTAAACTATAAGAAGACTGAAAAGGTATGAAAGGGCCAAGTAAGGAAGGGTTCTAAAAACCAAAAGGATGGCTTTATACTTGATTCTAAAAGTAATAAGGGAGTCAAAGAAGTAAGTCTTTTCAAGTTGTAAATTCTATTAGCTTGAAGTAAGTCAACCAAGAGCTAGTTTGTCCATGACTATAGAATCATTAGAACTGGAAGGGGTCTCAGAGGTCATATAGACTAACTTCATTTTATATATAAGCAAACGAAAGACTAGGTAGCTGATGTAAACTAGCCACAGCCCCACAAATTACTAAAGCAGGATTCAAATTTGATCCTTTTGTTTCCAAATATTATACTCTTTAAATAGACAAATAATCATCCCTGGGCCAACATTCAAAGTGTATCTAGTTTGAAAGGGCCTGCCATATCTTAAACTAACAAACCTTCAAGAAACCATGGTCATTTTTCCAACATGAAGGAATATCAGAGTAGTATACCAGCAGATAAACTTTCCTAATTATTATACTGTATTAAAAAAAAGATAAAGAGAAAGGAAGCCTTTGCACCCCCAAAGGGAAGCTTGTATCCCAAGGTATGGAGAGGGGGAAAGAGAGGAGAACCCTCTTCTCAAAGTGAGGTTCAGGGGAGACAGCAGATATAACAGGTTGGCTCAGAGAGAGGAAAGGGGGTTTGAAGATTTTCCCCCTTCTGCCTTCCCTCCTTAGCTAAAGCCCCTCTCCTTAATTCACTGTCATCCCTCTTGTCCCCCCCCCCCCACTACTCAAGACCAGAAGGTCTCTCCTTGGTCCATTCACTCACATTCAGCTTGGGGAACAGATAATTTTTAATGTCAACTCAATCAGGTAATACAAACAGAATAACAGGCAGGGAAGAATGGGAAAAGTAAAGTGAGAAAAGGGGGTCCTGTCTCTATCTAAACCCTTTCCTCCCTCCTCGAGTTTGGGGGGGGAACTCAGGCCTTGGCAGCCTGAGCCCCCTGAGAGAAAGTCAGATTGACTCACCCCTGGGCAACAGGAGCTGAGGTAAAGTCTGCTCAGGTTTCTCTTCAGAAAGTCCCTTCAATTGGATTTCCAATCACCAGCAGGAAAAGTGGGTAACACTCAGGAGAAAGTCTTTTTCCACCTTCTCTCTTAGACATCTCAAGACTGAGAGACCCTCACTGCTCTCCCCACCAGAGTCTACTCCTCCTTCGGAATCCACTCCTGGGGCCCCTCCCCCATTGAGGTGATCAACTTCACATACTCTTCAGTCTGGCACTTTTTCTCTAGTGCCAGCCTCTATCACAATACCAACATTAAAAATGCAAGGGGGAAAAAATACATTTGAGTCTCAACTCTTTTGTTTGACATTTTGAACATAAATCCAATTTCCAAGAATGATGAATTAAGTTTGGTTTTATTTTTCAAAACATTTGCATTACAAGATCAAAGCTGACTACCTAGATACCACTGAGCCTTACAAAATAATGTTATGATAAGGAAATTGTAAACAGATAAGATATATCTGTGTTATTTTCCCCTTGAAATACGTAGAGGCCCAAAGTCTAAAAGATAATGATCTTTGAGTTTTCATCTGAACCTAATTCCTTGTAAAATCCAATAATCCTTAATACAGTAAATCTCAATCATCACAAGATATAGGAATGGCACTAGAAGCTTTATCAATCACATATTGATACAGATCAATGTCAGATATATAAACATGTGTTCTCTTATTCCTCTCATTGTCCTTCCCTACCCCAGAAAAGCATAGATACATATACACATTACTCGATCCAAATTATATATACTAGACTTTAAATTAAATTATAATAAACACAAATAATTTAAGAGGGGGAGGAAAAATGTCAAAAGAGAGCTCCAATAGTATTCAAGTAGTCAAATGCATAGTAGATTTCCTATAAATCAAAACAATATAAAACAAATCTAATTTTCTCAGAGAAACATTGTTATATTCCTAATTTTAACAGAAATGGCTACAAACACTATATTCAATTAATCAATCAATATGTATTTATTAAATATCTACCATGTACAAAGCACTGTGTTGGGCACCAGGACATACAATGAATGAAAAAATATCTTCTTCAAAGAACCTCCATTTCCATGGGGAAGACTATAATTCAAGAAAAAAATGTATTAAATGCCAAGAAGATTTGATGAGATTCTTTAAAAACTTGAATAAAGGAAAAACACTTTAATCTGGGGAAATTGGGGCTGGAGGTGAGGAGAATTGCAAGAATTTAGCACATGAGTGAGAACTCAAAGAATGGGGTACATTTCAAGAGGCAACAAATAGATAGCCAAGAGAATGACATAATTAGAGTAGAATAGATGAAGATGACTCAGGCAGCAGTGTAAAGGTTACTCTGGACAACAGAAAGGCTAAAGGCAAGAAGATAATTTGAGAGACTATTTATTAAAAATAGTTCAGCCAAGCAGTTCTCAAAGTATGGTCCAAAGAGCCTTGAGCCCTGGAGGCCCAAACGACCATTTCGAAGGGTACACTAGGTCAAAACTATTTTCACAATAAATACTAATACTTTATTTTCCTGTTCTAAAACTCTCATTCTCTAATAAATGTATTGCAGAGTTTTCCAGAAACTAAAAACCTATGAATTAAAGATAGCTACAAATTCTAAGGCTGAATTAATATCTCATCTGTAGAATTGTATTTTTGTCTTGCAAAAAGAAAAATCTACATATGTGGCTGGCCCTACTGTTTTGTTTATATTCATTAAATACAGACCAACTAATAATCTAAAAAAAAAAAAATCTTTTAATAGAAAAGCTTTACAACAAACATAACTGATGTTGAAATAGTCAAAATGTATAACTTTTTTTAATCTCATGGTTTATCTTGGAACAACTATATTGACATTTGCACTGATGGTGCAGAAGCCACAGTGAATAAAACTACTTGCTTCTGAGAATGAATCAATGCAGTGGCACCAAACTGTACTAGTCATCATTGGATTTTTCATGGCCACTCACTGAATAGTTTTAAAAACATTTTCATTCAAGAATATCCTTAATGAAATGATACAAAGTATTGATTTTACTAAATCTTGACTTTGAATATTCTCTGTGGCCAAAGGGGAGGGGGGGGGGGGGAACACAAAGAAAACACGTCTACTGCCTGGAAAAGCATGATAGCTGTCTCAAGGAAAAACCTCTTGTGCTATTGTTTGAGTTGTGAATTGAACCAGCCACTTTTTTCATGGAACATCATTTTTATTTGTAAAAATAACTGACAAACTATGGTTATTTAGCCTGGAGTATTTGTCAGACATTTTCTCAAAAAAAAAAAATAACAAAATGAGGCTGCCATTTAAAGAAAACAACTGATGGCATTTGTTGCATATGCCAAAATTCAATCTTTCAAGTGAAAACTGGAGTTTTGAAAAACTTTTATCTGTCCCTTGGGGCTGACAGCTTTCCAATACTTAAAGATTTTTGTGATAAGCGGTGATATTTATCCATTTGATTTTTTTGTATTTTGTAGTGAATTGTGTCAATATTTGGAAGATCATCATAACTTAATAAACCAAAATTTTCCAAATGTTTCCATAATGTTACATTATGTTACAAAATCTTGTGTGAGTAAATATTCAGTTGAAGTGTAAGATGACCAATGAATTTTAAAGTAACAATGTATAAAAGGTTCATAGATATAATTTAGATTTCACATTCCAACTAACTTTTAAGAAATTACCACTTGAGTTTTGATGGATACTCAAAGAGTATCCACAATTATCTGAAAAGGCTATTAAAATATTCCCTCCTTTTCCAACTTCGTAACTATGTGAAACCAAATTTTCTCCAATTACTTCAACTTAAACAGATTGAATATAGTACTTATGAAAAATTTAGCTATTTTCTATTTAGTTGAAAGTCTAAAAGATTTTCAAAATTTATAAAACAATGCCACTTGCAATTTTTTTGTTGTAGAAAATAGTCATGCTATTTTATTATATATATAATTATTATCTTAATGATTATTAAATAAATATTTATAAATGTATTAGCTTTAATTTCTTTAATATTTAATGGTAAAAATTAATAAATAAGCTCCTTGGGAATATCAATAATTTTTAAGCTCATAAAAAGATCCTGAGACCAAAACATTTGAGTATTACTGGTTCAGACAGTATGTAATGAAAGAATGCACAGGGCAGTTACAAAAGATATAAAAAGGAAGGGAATGATATAAGAATCACAGAGTCTCAGATTTGACAGAGACCTCAGAAGGCAATCTAGTCAAATATTCTGAAGTAGTCTCTGTAATTCAGAAATAAAATGAGCAAATTTATTGGAAAGGAGGTCAGGGGTCAGCCTTTAACTGTAGATATTAAAAGTACATGAAAATACAGAGATGTAGTTAGAAATACCCCCAAACAACACTGGATTCTTGGTCAAGGGATATGAATAAACAGTTTTCTAAGAAGGAAACAGAAATTGTTGATAAGTAGCCAAAATGATCAACCTTGTCGATACAAATTAAAACAATGTTGATAAAGCACTTTATACCTATCAAATGGACAAAAAACAAAAGCAACAATACTCAGTACTGGTAAGAAGGTAAGAGACAGGTACAATTGTCCATTGTTGGTAGAATTTTAAACTTATGGGATCTTTTTTGGAGAAATCTGTCAGAATCATACACAGTCAAACTTATAAAAATAATTATGCCTTCAACCCAATAATTCAGTCACAGTTTTCTCATATGTCAAGTCGTCATTCAATTTAATTCAACAAAAATGTATTAAGTACTTACAATGTGCAGGGTCCTGTGTTGAAAGCTAGAAATACAGAAAGCATAGAGGGGTAGATAGTGGTGAGTTTCTCCCAGATCCTTCATTTATGGAGACAATCCAGAGCAGTTATCATCTAATCATTTCCTACCCAGCTACACTCAGTCAATCAGTCAATGAACATTTATTAAGCAACTGCTATATGGTGGTTCAGTAGAGAGAGTGCCAGGCCTGAAGTCAGGAAGACCTAAGGTCATATCCAGCCTTAAGCATCCACTAGCTGTGACCCTGGGCAAGTCAAAAAACCCTGTTTGCCTTAATTTCACCATCTGTAAAACGAGCTAAAGAAGGAAATGGCAAACCACTCTAGTAAAGTATCTTCTGCCAAGAAAACTCCAAATGGAGTCACAAAAGTCAGATTGAAACAACTATACAACATTGACAACAACAAATGTTCCAGGCACTCAGGTAAGAACTAGAGATACAAAAAGAGTCAAAAAAGACAACCCTTGTCCTCAAGAACCTCATAGTCTAATAGAGGAAAACAACAAGAAAACAAATATTTACAAACAAGTTCTATATGGAAAAAATAGGAAATAAAAGAGAGAGCACTAGAATTAAAAGTGTTTGGGAAAAGCTTCCTACAAAAGATGGAACTTTAATTAGGAATTGAAGGAATTGAGGAAGGCCAAAAAGGGGAGAAGAGAGAGAGCATTCCAAGAACTATGGGTGGCCAGACAATATTTCTGGAGCCAAGAGACAAAGGGACTTATTCAGGGAACAGCAAAGAGCCAGTTAGGCTAGATTGAAAAGAAAGTGGCAGAATGCAAAGAATGGGGTCAAGGGGTGGTGGAGGTAGGTTACAAAGAACTTTGAGCATTAAATAAGATTTCTTATTTGATCCTAGAGGTTAAAGAAAACCACTAGAGTTTATTGAGTGTAGGAAATTATATAGTCAGACATGAGTTTTGGGAAAATGCCTTTGTTGACTGAATGAAGGATGGCCTATAGAAAGGAGAGACTTGAGGCAGGCAGATCCAGAAGACCATTAAAAGATTCCAAAGTAATGGAAATCTACACTAAGGAAATAGTAGAGGAGGGGAAAAGGGAGTATTCAAAAATATTTCACTCCCTTGGACTTCATCAGTTCTCTATGGAATTGTATTCTGTTTGGCATTCAAAGCTTTTCATAACCTCCCCTCCATCTACCTTTCTAGTACTTTCACACCTCAATCCTCTCCATGCACTCTTCAATCTAGTAACATTGGACTCCTTGCTAATCCTCAAACAAGATACTCTATCTCTCAAGTCCAGGCATTTTGCTTGGCTGTCCATTAAGCATGGAATGCTCACCCCCTCCATTTCCACCTCTTGGCTTCCTTCAAGTCCCAGTGAATATCCCACTTGCCAAGGGAAGCCTTTCTTGATCCCCCTTAATTCTGGTGTCTTTGCCCTATTGATTATCTCCAATTTACCCTGTTTAACTCTTGCTTGTACATAGTTGTTTTCACATCAGCCCTTTGCACAATGCCTGGCATATAATAATGAACACTTATTGATTGACTGCCTGACTAATAGTATTTAACCTCCTGAACATAAACATTGGTTTTATTCCTCTTTGTTCCAATACCACCCCCAGATCTTCACAGAGCTGTGAGTTCTAGTTAGTCCATGTTTGTTAGATGACAGGCAGAGTAAAGTTATGGAGTTTCGTTCTGTGGGCTGATTCATAGTTACTTACCAACTGTTTAAAACTAGTCACTTGAAGTGACTTCCATTGTCATATTCACCATATTGTTGAATAAGTCTATTTCACTTCAGTAACTCATTCTTTAGCTCATATATTGCAATACAACAAGCCCTTGAAAAATTGGCCCTTTTCACATATTGCTGACTTTTCTTTTAATGGATCTTGGCATACATTGGAAAACCTGAGCTAAGGCATTACAGAAAGAGATTGCTTTTCCACATTGACTTTGAAGTATTAATAACTCTTGGACAAGCTGTTTCTTGCAAAGATCAAGTTGCTTCTTTATGTCCTTGAAAATTGGGCTTATCACGAAGACTTCAGAAGTACTTCTGAACATCTGAGCATTCTAATAAGGCCATATTATCACAGATGAAACAAAGGAGAATTAAGTTAAAAGATTTGGATAACTTGGGAGAAATTCGTGTCAATTCCATTTCCTCCATAAAGCCTTCTTTCATCCCTTCAGAGGTATCTCCCCATGCCAGGAATGCAGTCGATTCTCTCCTCCTTTTTGTTTCATTCAGGACTCAGCTCATGCAATCAGCCCTCTAAGATATAGTTGTTGTTGTTGTTCAGTTGTTTTCAATTCAATTGTGTCCAACTTTATGAAACCATTTAGGGTTTTTTGGCAAATTTACTGGCGTGGTTTGTAATTTCCTTCAACTCATTTAGAGGAAACTGAGGTAAACAAAGTTAAGTGATTTGCCCAGGATCACACAGCTAGTAAAGATCTGAGGCCAGATTTGAACTCAGAAAGATGAGTTTTCCTAACTCCAGGCCCAGCCCTTTATCCTCTGAGCCACCAAACTCTCCATATTATCCTTATTTTATAAAAAGAAACTGAGGCTTAAAGAGTTGAAACACTTTGCCCATGGTCACAGAGCTAATAAAGGTCAGAATCTCAGATCTCCTGCCTCAACATTCAATGTTCTTCCTGCTAAACAACACTGAAGCAATTGTCATTTATGCATCTTTACATTACCTAATATGGCAGACCCGGGAGATCATAAAGTTTTGTGTGATGTGTAGCACACCCTTTGGAATATTTCCCCAATTCGAATTCACATTGGAAGACCAGGTCCCCAGAGGGCAAATGACTACTACTAATCAGTGTTCTAATGGTAATTCCAGGGAACTGGGCTTCTAGTATTGTCACACAAGAACTTCCACATATGTGCTATCACTATCAGCCATATTTCACTAGCTTTTATCAAAAGTATTTAACTAAGATGGTCTAGCAAAAACAGTAGATACCAAAGCATTCCCTGCAAGAGCAAGGGGTACATCCTCCCACAAATATACAAAAGATCCTTGGGGGGAAATGGCACAAATATAAAGTATCGTTAGTGAAGCATGTATGAATGGAACCCATGGCAAAGAATTCACAACTCTAGGTTATTGGAAGTCCTTTTCTCCCTTCATAGAATACTCTTGAAAATTCCCTTTATGTAGCTCGCTGCACAACTACTCTGAGGGCCAATGCCTTTGTAGAATACATAGCCAGCAATTCTTTCCACCCAAAGGGGTTACCCTCCCCAAAGATGCCTTTTCTCAGGCGATTATTACTCCTGGCTGGATGTGTTTCTCCTGCTGGTTCAGTCTTTGTTATTCCAATTGGATTCACTGTCTGCATTTGTCCAGTCTCTCCAATGACATGATCAGTGAGGGGAGAGAGGAAACTCTTTTCCCACACCAAAAGTGATTGCTTCTTAGGACCTTGGCTCCTGCCGAAAAACCCTGAAATAGAGCTCTTACTACATTGATTCACTGCCTGACTGAGCTCACTTCTGAACTTTCAGCTATTTTTATCCACTTATCACTCGATGTGAGGCAATGACCTTGATTTCTTTCTTGGCCTAACCATAGAGGCACACCCATATAAAATGATCGTAGAGTATGAATCATCTTGTTTATACTTTTAAAACTTTTTCCTGTTGATTGATTGATTCAATTGAGATGTCTGACTTTTCATAATTATATTAATTAGGGTGGGAAGGAAACTGTACCTTTAAACTAATGAATAAATGGATGAAAATTGCCAAGACTGACAAAGTGAAAATACTGTTACATTTCACCTAAAGTTAATTTTTTTATCACAAAAAAAGCAAGTTAAATAACTAACTAAATAAAATGTTAAAATAAATAAGTAAGCAATTTAAAGGTTCAGTAAAAAAGTTACTTTCTGGCAAATATGAAAAATTATTTGGTAACAATAAAATTATTATTATGCAGTCTATGAGGAAAGTAATACTTTCCTGAGTAATGAATATTAGATTACTATTATTGCTTCAAGTTGTCAATTTGGACTTGCAAATCAATGACAGACTTGGGGTCAATAAGCAAAATGGATATATGATATCATCATTGTGGGCAGTCACACTTAACAATATAGACTATAGCCTTTTGTACACCTATCTATCCCCAATTTACTTGTCCATATCTTCCCAAAAGGCCACCACAATGGATCTGGTCATCATCCTAGGGAAATTCTTATACTTCTACTTGATAAATATGCATTTATCAAGATAAACCACTCCTATGATTGAAAAAGGTTTTTTTTCTTAATTAATGACTATTAAGCATTTTCAAATATATTGACGCATTTTTGCCTCACAACAATCTCGTGAGTTATTCAGATAAGCAATATTATTGACAGTTTACATAAGAGGAAACTGAGTCCCAGAAGGACAAAATAAATTGATTCAAACAAATAAGTAGCACATCGTAGACTTGAGCCCAGACCTTCTGATTCTAAATCAAATATTCATTCCAATGTATTACAATGTCTTTATGCAAAAAAACACATATCCATATAATCATTTATGTGCATATATGCATGTCTAATATATCTATACATGTATGCATATATTAAATTATCCACTGAATTATCAACCCATATTCCTGGGAGAAAAAAGAGAATTAAAAAGAGATGCAACCTTAATTAAGTTTGCTCCTGAAATTGTTGTAAAGGTTCTAATTGAAGGAGACTTATTTTTAAATGAGTTCTGTAGGTTGATAGAGTATAACTATAAAACCTTTTTTTAAATATCTAAATAATACAGAATAATGAATTGAACCAAAGAAATCTAAAATCACTAGAATTAACATTATTTGGATTTCCTGATACAGATATCATGTCAAGTCAAAAAAGCATTTATTAGCTGTTGATTCTATTTCTACCAGGCAATGTACTAAGCACTAAGGATTACAAATTCAATCAAAAAGGTAGCCCCTACCCTCAGGGAGATTACATCCTAATAGGGGAAGAAAACACACAAAAGGAACCTGAATAGACCTGGAGGAAACTTCTAGGGTGAGCAGGTAGCTGAGAAGAAGTGATAAAGTCCAAAGACTCCAAAATTGAACCAGGAGGACAATAAAGCAGAAATCTAAGAATTCTACTAGCATTAGTAAAGAAAGCCCTCAGTATATACCCCATCAATGACTTTTAGACCTCCTTAGTAAATGATGAACCACCTGCTTGCTTATGATACTATCATAACTGCTTTGGGATATTCTAAGTCAGTGAATTAAAGTTATTTTAACAGAAATTAATGAATCTCAGCATCCTTTGCCTTTACTCTTTTATTAGATCTTTGGTAAAGATGTCCATGATGACTGAATACTTCACAGAAGTGAAGCATGACTAATACCAGCAAAATGTATCCTGACTCATCAAAAGGATTTTAAAAAATGAATGCAAGGGAAAAGGTGGTTTGAAGAAATGAGGAAAGTGAAGCCCAACCTTCTAAGATTTGGTATTCCTAATTATTGACCTCTTTTGTATTCAAATTATTGACTTCTTTTTGTATTCCTAATTATTGACCTCTTTCATATTCCTAATTATTGACTTCTTTTGTATTTCTAATTATTGACCTCTTTTATATTCCTAATTATTGCCTTCTTTTGTATTCCAAATTATTCTTGGACCTTTCTCACCCATCTCACAGAGTGCTCATGAAGATTATTGCCCCATATTTTAAGGAAACATAAGAGGCTTCTTAGTGAAGTTCCTTTTCACAATAGCCTCATAAATGACGCCTGCCACTTCACTAATAGGTAATTGTTGACAAGAGCCGTTTAAGCTGTCAGGTAGTCTAATAAATAGGCATGCACTCTGCGGGCTCTCAGAAAAGCAAAAAATAACTAAGATGAACAAAAGCTTTTCAGCTGGGGAAGTAGAAGCATGGAACTCTGAACAACATATTTTTTTTAAAAAGCATATTTTTTCAAAGCAGGTCACTCTTTAAAACAAGAGTGATTCTGAGCACAAGCAAAATGGGGCAATTACACATCACAACAAAATAGATGTAAGTTCAAAGCTTATAACAAGCAAGCAAGGACAACTAAAACTCTGCTGATGCCACTTTCTTAGCTTTATTCTACCCACCTGACCTACAAGACTTATTTGAATAGCTCTCATAACTTGGGGAGGTGGAGTTCTATCCACTTTTATTATCTGAGGCTGCCAAAGAGTACATCAACTTAAATAAAAATGTCACATGGTATGTCCTTTGGCATAAAATTGCCAAAGTCTCCACTGATATTAGCAAGGAGCAGCTTTATTATGCGTTGGGAGCCCCATGTCAGTGTCTGTGAATGAAAGGTGGCTAACTAACTGAAGTGTCCCCAGTTTCTAGCTGAACTTTTTTTTTTAATGTTAAAACTCTGGACATTTCCTGCTGACAAATACAAGCACCATTTTCATTTTCAGCAACAACATTAGTTTGCTGCACCATTGGGTAAAATCCAAGCATTTAATCAGGCTTGTTTCCCTTCCTGCCTGGCTTAGCACATGTAATGAGAATTATGTCTTCCCCTTCCTTGCCAGCTCTAATACATTAGGTACAAGAATAACAGAGTCAGCACTCGATCAAGATAGACAGCATTGCAGAAAAGATCTCCTACATTCTTGCCCAGGTGGCATTCAACTTCTAAAATGTGATAACTAATGAACCATAAAATGCTAATGATCATCTACAGTTTATTTTTAGTGTCATAAAATGTGTCTGGTTTAAATTATTATCCAAATTTTCTTCCTTAAAAATCTCCTAAAGACTGTCCAATGAAATAATCTTACATATGTAATTTCTACTATCACATTATGTGCTTTTTTCAGGGGGTTTAGATCACAATTTAAAGATTAGAAATTAAGTACTATTCTCTGAGACCTGAATTCAAACATGGCCTCTCATAGTTACTGACTGGTCAAGTTAGTTAACTTTTATGTGCCTAAAGGGACTCCCTAGAATTTGCCTGCTAGGTATAGAGTTGCAATCTTTGGTGGAAGGAATTCCCAGACCAAGAATTCTCATTTAAGAAAAATCACACATCTTATATATATTTTCATATCAAATTAAGTGTAAGAAAAAAAATTTCTTCTGGTCAGGACCTGTGATTTCATGTTCTCTAGGATCCTGAAAGGTTGCAACTTGCCCCTAGTCTCATAACTAACAAGTACTGGAGGCAAAATCTGAATTTTATAATAGGGACCTATAGTACGACAATGAAAAAAACAAGCCTGAATCATTTTATTTTCATTTCTAATAACTTAGGTTGAAATGAAGTGATGCTTTTTCAGATAAGGTCACTATATTGTTAGTCTTACTTAATTGTTTTATTTCATTATAAGAGACCTTTTACCAAGTAAGGGTCATCTGTGAATCTTATAATATAATAGAATAATCAAGAAATTGTTTTTAATATAGGGGAAAGGTTATTGGATCTTGAATCAGAGGAGCTAGGTTCAAATCCTACATTCACTACTAATTTCCTTGGGCCTCAATTTTTTCAACAATAAAAAAATGAGAGAGTTAAACTATATCATCTCTAGAGTTTCTTCTACCTATGACTGAATAAAAGTGTTTTTTAAACCATTTATTGAATGTATACTATGTTCAAAGCACTATGTTAAACATTGTGGGGAGAGGATACAAATAGAAAGAAAAGATAGTTCCTGCTTTCAAGGAACACAAATTTAATTAGGAAAAGACAATAGACAATACCTATAGGAGGTTTCAGATGCAAGTCAGATGGAAAGGCACAGTGGTTATTGGGGTTTAGCTGAAAAACATATGGTCATATATATTCTTTAGTACTAAGAGGAACTTCCTCCTATTCAAAGCAATCTTAAACTCGACATCGATGGGTCAAAGGCTCTTTTATTTCCTTCTCATGAGAATGGGCGCCCCCATTCTAGTCTAGGCCCTTAGCACATCACATCTGGATTAATGTTGGTGGGTCTGCCTGCCTCAGGCCTCTCCTCACTCCAAAGCATCCTCCATTCAGTCACTAAACTAATTTTCTAAAAGTACAAGTCCAATCGAATAACCCTACTCCTACTCAATAAATTCCAATGACTCCCTTTTGCTTCAGAATCAAATACAAAATTCTCTATTTGGCATTCAAAGTCATTCACCTAGCTTTCTCCTACCTTTCCAATCTTCTTATATCTAATTCCCCAACACAAACTCTTTGATTCAGTAACACTGGTCTCCTGAGTGTTCCACAAACAAGACACAATATATCTCAAATCTGGGAATTTTCTCTGGCTCTCCCTCATTCCTATAATACTCTTCCTCTTCTATTCTGACTCCTGACTTTTCTGACTTCCATGAAATCTAAACTAAAATCCCTTCTTTAACTGGAAGTCTTCCCCAGGCCCTCTTATTTCTAATGCTTTCCCTCTGTTGATTATTTCCTATTTATCAGATAGATAGATAGATAGATAGATAGATAGATAGATAGATAGATAGATAGAGTATATTTGTAAATACTTGTATACTTGTATAGTTTTATCTCCCCCATTAGATTATAAGCTCCTCATGGGTAGGAACTGTTCTTTGCCAGACTGTCCATTTGGTTTTTCCTAGTTCAAAGATTTAGAACAGCAAGGGATGAGAGACCATCTAGTCCAACTCCTTCATTTTATAAGGAAACTGAGGCCCATGAAGAACAGGTAATTTGACCAAGATTCCAAATTTAAATAAGCAACAAGAACCACAATTTGAATCTAGTTCTCATTACTCCAAACCCAGTGTTCTTTTTCATTGTAATATGCTTCCTACTAGTGTAAATAGTGTTGGACCATAGATTTTTGAGCGATTATGAATCTTATTTTAAAAATTCTGCAAAGTTCTGTGACTTAGGTAAAACAGCATCTGTAAACAAGCTTATCTGTAATACTTAACCATCTATAGGCAATTCATCTTCCATTTGGACATTGCATAGGATATCCTCCTTGACCATGGCAAACATATTTGCAAGCATATAGTTTCCTCTTTGGGGCCCTGCTTGGTCTTAATAATCAAAGGTAATCAAAAAAGATATATCTTTTATATGTATCAAGGAATCTGATGCAAGCTTGGTATCATGGGACACAGATTGCTAGATAAGAGTCTTTAAGGTTGCATTTTCCTCTATCTGAATGAAGTATAAAAAAAATAAGAATGCAATATCACTCTCTGAAACTTTTATTCAAACTTTGGACTGTAAAGTTGTCATCTCTTTAAGTCATAAAGAGAAAACAAGTTTGTTCTTTTCTAATTTTTTCATCAATGATACCCTCAATACACATATAGCTTATTTTTATGTTAAAATTATAGACAAAGTAGGCAAATGGGTTGCCATTTTATTATCTAGTGCCTTAATTAATAATTATTAAATAATTACTGTGGCTCACCTGAAAATTCCAAGTATGACTGATAAATAAATTTATCCCTGAAGAGATAAGTAAAGTATATCAAGTCCCTATTTGAGATAAAGTCTATTTAATACTTATTATACACTGAAACAACAATTAAACAATTAAATTATATATTTAATTTCAGAAAATTTTCATCAAGAAAAGAAACATTTCTTTAAGTATAGTGGATTATAGCCCTTTGTGTACCTGTTACGAGGTAATAGTTCATTCAAACTTTTTAAAGCATATTGTAACCTTTAAATTTATCTATTAAAAGTTCAAGAGGCTTCCTGCCCTTGGTAACCTCTCATTAGAATCTTTACTATACACAGACTCCCCTGCCCCAACAACCATCAGTGTCTAAGGCTACTGAGATTATTAGATGCATGCCAAAGTCAAGGTATTTGTCCATTGCTACATAGTGTAAGGATGATATTAGAAAATAAGTTAGAATTAGAATTAATTAGAAAATTCCATCTAAATATTTTTTTTACTAGCCAAACTTAATCTTTACAATAGCCAGTATGTCAGATACAGCACTTGAACCCAATCCTTTCCTGCTTCTCAACCAGCTCTTTTTTGAATATGCAACCCTGCTTTCAAAGCTAGATTTTTAAAGTTATGATTTAGTCATAAACTATATCAAAGTGAGGGTTTTCCACCATTATGCCCGGTAGATAAGTGTTCAAAGATATGAACAAAGAAAGTAAGAAAGAACGAATGGACAGAGGGAGAAGGAAGACAGGGAGAGAAAGAGATGAAGACAGAGAAAGCAACTCAGCCCCGTTCTGCTCACTGTACCCATGAAAGTGACTAGTGTCACAAAAGAAGCCAACCAGAGATTGGAAGAGGTAGAATTGGGAAGGAAGAGATTTCTAGGCATGGGAGACAGACAGTGCAGTTGCCCACTGGTTATTTTCACATAAACAAAATGTGAGCTGTTGCATTACTAGTGTCCTTCTTAGGGCTTTCCATGGATGTGCACAGACTTCCCTTATTTTTGGAGCATGTGCAGATATTTTCTGCCTGCGCTCTGGCTCTGTGTGAAAACTTGATCGCCCACAAATAGCTTCGACTTGCTTCCAGCTATATATTACTCACTGCTGAATTGAGTGCCCTGAATGGTGGCTGAATCTGAAAAGTTGATGATGTGGGGTGTTAGAAGGAAGAGATAGTTTCTGGCTGTTGGCTCTCTTGGCTTCTACTCTCTTGGCAAGATATGATTTTAGCCAAAAGTGGGAGATGATCTTGCTTGCTGTTTGTACTGTGTTCTCACTACCTTCTCTACCCCACTTTAATAGCTATGGGGGCTGTCACTAAACATATTGAGGCTGGACTCAAAGAGTCCAGAGGACTCAAATTGCCTTGCCTGTCCTTTTAACTTTTCTTTCTTTTAGCATGTACCTTGTGAACACTGAAAGATTCTGGAAAGATGACAAGTGCAGGCATTAAGTGCAGCAACTAACAAAGTGGTCAGTAGCAGCTACTGTCACATTATTGGAAAGAAAAGAATTAGTATTGAAGGAGGGCCTGGAAGATGACCTTGCTTGATGTTTGTGCTGTGTTCAGAAAATGTAAGACGTAAAATGGTTAATTAACAACCTTTCAAAGAAACTCTGGACAAAAGAGGCTTATACCTTCCTACCTATTGTCTCCCTACCAATTTACTAATAGTAATGTTACAACATTGTTTTCTACTCATTTTATGATCTTTTATTAATTACTAAGCATTCCTATTTCTATGTGGGTATAAATACCCACCCCATATTTGATATATGTTGTATTTTGGATATTTCCTTTACTTCCCACTTTGAGGAGGGAACTCTAGACTAGAGCCAAAGGTGAATTTGTTCCTTGAGCACTGAAGGCTGGAGTAGAATAAAACTGGGGAACCTAATTCTCCTATTGAAAAGACAGAGCGACAAACTCGGGCAAACCTCAAAGGCAAGGAGAAAGAGATTGGTGTTAAGTCATTAGCCCCTGGAGCCTCAGTCAAGCAGTTCCTAGCTAGCTATTGTTACTAGATTAGGAAAAATTTTAAGTGTGCCCACATTGGCTTGGTATCCACTTTGGATCCTAACTTAATCCACCAATCAATCAACATTTTTAGCACTTTAAAAATAATAAGGAAAACTGTAAAATTAATAGGCAATGGATTGATTATTATTTATAAACTGATTTTGATACTCTGCTTGCTATGCTCACAAAGTATCTTCATTTTATATCAGTGAAGTGAAGTTCATAAGTGAACTTCTCTTCAAGGTCAGGCACAAGGATGCTAAGGAGACTCTTATTATATACAAACAAACTATTTATTGAAATATAAGGATTAAAAGGATTTCTAACTCTAAGGGATTCTAACTCCACCCAAATAAAACTTCCTGGTTCCACAAGGAATTGCTTCTCCTGTGTCCACAAGCTATACTGATCCTTCCTGATCTGACTAACCCAAACTTTTACTATTCTAAATAAACTAACGCTATTATCCTTATACTTCTTAACTTTGTCATTGAATTATAAAAATAACAAAGTCCAGCTGACCAAGTTAGGACTCTGAGCCTTAACAGACTCAAACAAAAGGCCAGGTCTTTCTTTGGTCTTCTCTGAGATAAAACAATCTATGAAAATAGCAATATATAGTCACTAGTGTTTCTCAAGTTGGAAAAGGAAAAACACTTAGCTCCCTCAGGTCTTTCCTTTCTTTCCTTCTACCTCAATGCCAACTTCTCTCACTACTCACTTCCTCAGAATAATTGCCACACCAAGAGAGCCACATAAAAACTGTTAAACTGTCAACATTTGAAATTGACACTGTCTCATATCTGCTTCAAAATCCAATTCTTTCTCAAGCCAGCTTCTCTACTTCTTTTCTCTAAACTGATGTAGCAAGACCTAATTTCTAATATCATCCTTATAGCACCTACTATAACTTTTTCCTATATGTGCATATTATGAAACAGGAATAAGGCAGGAACATTCTGGGTCCCAACTCTGGATTCCAGAAAAATCTAGGGATAAATAGAATGAGTGCAAAAAGATTAGCTTGATATTCCAACCAATGAGGTTTTCAAAAGCTTTCAGGCTTGGCCATTGTTCTGGCTTTGCCTCCTTAGGACTGATACCCAACTATCTATTCTCTGGGTCTGGGTTGCCCCACTGCTGCCTTCCTTCTCCTAAAGCTCTGTTTCCATCACAGTTGCTCCTGGCTCCTGACTCCCAGTTTCCAGCTCCCTGCCTGGTTGATTGAAAGTTTCTCTCAAGGACCATGTAGGCACAATCTTGAGTCACAGTAGCAGCCATAAACAGTGGCTACTTGGCACCAGCATGTCCGGGAGCAAAAATAAAAAGGGATGAGAGAAAGCGTAGAGCTGTATGCTTATGCACAAAGTCTTGCCATGTCCTCTTATTTCTCCTATGGCTTTCTGCTTTTTGTAGGAATTCTAGGTAGGGTCCCAATGTTTGCCTAATGAATAGTGAAAGAACTTAGCTATCATCAGGATTACTTTCACATCATTCTATCCCTCTCTCTCTTCCTAATTTATCATCATAATCCTTTTGGTCCCAGAATGAGAAACTATCTCAAAGAGTTAACTGTTTTATATGTGTTTGATATGTACTATATATGTATGTGTAAGTTATTTCCCCTGTTAAATGTAAATTCTTCGAGGGCAGAGGCAGTTTCACTCCTTTGTATGTCTAGTACCTAGCACAGTGCCTGGCACAGAGTAGGAACTTTAAAAATGATTGATTGTTTGACTGGATAGGCCCCTAGGCATCACTGATTGATAAGGAAATTTCAGATGTGCACCAGAGGCAACATTTTATCACATTATGGCCTAGATTCAAAACCAGTTAACAGGGATTTTAACTTGTTCCTTCAGCACCTGGAATTTTTATGTTTTGTTGGGGTGGAAGGTTGTACATTTGAACTGAAGAGGAGCTTTATGCATGCATGCTGGGTTTTGATGAAACCATTTTTTTTTTGTGGCAGCATAGTGACACCTAATGAATAAATCAAATGTTATCCTCATTTGTGCTGTGTAATTATTAAATTGATATCCTGACTTCCCAAGTTCTTAAGGAAAACAGCTTTTTTACCTGATGTGGCCTAGGCTGAAACTACCATATCCCCCATCCCATGAGGAGCCAACTACACCTGTGTACCTCATTTGTACTTGTCACATTAGCTACTGTAATAATACCCCAAACAGGAAATTATTGGAATACACCCTAGTAAAGAGAAAGTAAAAATAGTTATAAATTCAAGGGGATCAACAGATATACTAATAAGGATATGAGACATCTTCAGAAAATTAATGAAACATAAGACAAGTTATTGACAGAAAAAGAAAGATCTATAAAAAAGTATTGCTTGTAGCACAATTTGTGTAAAACAAACAACTGGAAACAAGCTAGGTCTCCATCAAAGGAGAAAAACGCAGTAAACTATTATACAACTACATGCATTTAGACACTTGTAAAAATTTATTTTTCATATAGTGTATTACTTCCTATAGATTAGGGAGAATTACTGTGTATTCCTGTGTCTGGGATCTGGGTCAGAGATACCATCTGGTCTGCTACTGTTTTCATTTTCTTTATCCTTGGGAATCCCAAGGAATGTCTTCCTTTTTAACAGAATTTGGTTTAGATGAAAGGGAGAAGGGATCTTTTCCCCTGTATGTGACCTATCTACCTGTGGGAATGAGGAGGGGTGGATGGGTCGATGGGCCACCTCTAATTAGCTCTCACCCATTAAAGATGTCTTGGGATAACTAAGGGTGGAGTCAAATAATGCTATTAAGCTGCCTGACCCAGCTCAGGTTGTCCCTATTCTTGAGAAAGCCAAGGAGACCTTTATCACTTTATTGATTATGATGCTGGCTAAACCAAAAAAAACTGATATAACCAATAAACTTATATTCTTAACAAAAAATTAGCCTCTTTTTCTTTGAAAATTTTATTTAGTCAATTTGGAACATTATTCCTTGGTTACAAGAATCATATTCTTTCCCTCCCTCTCATTCCCCTACCCCCTTCCCATAGCCAACGGGCAATCCCACTGGGTTTTACATGTGTCCTTGATCAGAATCTATTTCCATGTTGTTGATGTGTGCACTAGGATGATCATTTAGTGCAGGGGTCACATGCAGCCCCCTGAGGCCATGTATCCTGCTCCCATCGCACTTCCAGAAGGGGCATTTCTTTCACTGGTGGTCAGTGAGAGGAGCACTATATGTGGCAGCACTGCAAAGCGTGGCATCACTCACATATAGTACTACTTCCGGTGACATAATCCTTTGCACAGCACCTTGTTCTGAGAGTAACTGAAAGAAAACAAGGTGCCACACAAAGGATTATGTGGCTGCTGTAAAATGGAAATTTGAACCCTGGACTTCAATTCCCAGAAGTCTGTGGTACTTCCCAGAATTCCCTATAATCTCACCTGAGTCCTCAACTGGGTGTGAGAACACAATTTAGTATTTAAAGGGCTCTCTGCCTCCCAAGCTCTCTTCTTCTGCTTCTAAGCACACATGTCTCTCTACTGAGCATGCAAGATGTAATAAGTGAAAATGTGAATGGGCTAATTAGCCCTAGGCCTGTGTTTTTCTTATTTTGTATTTCTTTATCCTTGATTTCTAACAATCTTTAATAAACCTCATAAAATATAATATTTTTATCAGTAGAGATTAATTTAATTTTTACACTGCACAATGGAAGATGTCTGCATGGTGAACAACAATCTGGGGGAGGGGATTCCACACTGTGTATACTGCTGCCTGGTATAGAGGTGGTGATGATGGGTCTATGCAAGGTGTGACAGCCTGCACTGACCCAGACAGTAGTATACAGATTTGTTCATAGTTTGTTTTTGTTTTTATAGTCCAACCCTCCAATGGTTTGAGGGACAATAAACTGACCTCCTGTGTAAAAAGTTTGGGGACCCCTGATTTAGAGTCTACCTCCCCAATCATATCCCCTCAACCCATGTATTCAAGCAGTTGTTTTTCTTCTGTGTTTCTGCTCCCAGTTTTTCCTCTGAATGTGGATAGTGTTCTTTCTCATAAATCCCTCAGGGTTGTTCAGGATCACTGCATTGCCACTAATGGAGAAGTCCATGACATTCAATTGTACCACAGTGTATCAGTCTCTGTGTACAATGTTCTCCTGGTTCTGCTCCTCTCACTCTGCATCGCTTCCTGGAGGTCGTTCCAGTCTCCATGGAATTCCTCCACTTTATTATTCCTTTGAGCACAATAGTATTCCATCACCAACATATACCACAATTTGTCCAGCCATTCCCCAATTGAAGGGCATCCCCTCATTTTCCAATTAAAAAATCAGTCTCTTGAGAAAATTTTAATTCTAACACACTTCACTTTATGGACACTTGCTTTACAGATTTTCACTTAAATAGGAAAAAGGCATCTAAACATTTCCACTAGATGGACTATTTTTTGCCATTACAGATGCTTCTATATAGGAAGTACAAAATACACATTTATTCAGAGTGCTATATATAAAATAAATAGAAGATACACTTTATTTATCAACTCCCTCTGCTGTCTAATCTAACTCTAATGAATCCATTTAATACTTAGTGATAAGAAACCAATCAAGCATTATTTTTCACTCAGTTTCTACCTTATTTTTGTATATGTTAGTTTGTCATAATTGGGGCCTAGGAGTGATAAAGTTAAATTATTGTCTGTTGGTATACTTCAGTCCAGCAAAGAAAACATGTCTACCCTTGATTATGAAACTAGAAGTGTTGAAGCATATAGAAGGTCAGAGAAAAAAGAAACATCCATTTAGTGATGGAGTTATCTTTGCTTACAATATATCTGATTCTTCAAAAAGGGCAAAAATTGAAAAAAGTACCAAAATATAGTTAATTTTTCAATATAGTTTCATGTATCAAGGGTGAAACACCTACTGTCAGAGAATTTAGGAAAATTTCTGCTGCATAAGATCAATAGTAAGCAGAGCATATACTTGAGTTTTATGTTGTTAGGATTAAAATTCTCTGGAGACTATATATTAATTTATAATTCAGTTGACCAGGCTTGAAGCCAACCTTTCACATAATTCATCAGAGGCTCTTCCCTCCCCTTTTCTGGCCACATGACTCTGAGGCTCTAATGTTGCTTCTTACCCCAATGCTGGATTCTAGCCATAGGGCTCTGGACTATAAATTGCATCCGCCTGGGACCTTATTCTTCCTGTTCTATAGCACTCCATTGATGGGCTCCATACTCCCTCTACATTGTTTATCTATTTCAGAGTTTCTATAGAATTCCTAAACTCCTTATGTGTACTCCTAGACAAGATAAAAGAGTCTAAAGATTATTCCCTTTATCACTTTTTTCCTGGTGCATTTTTAAAGTTTCACTGGGAGTTTTGTGGGAAATCTGATCTCCTCTAGTTTCTAACATCTTATCACCATCTTCCCACAATTAAGTTGGGCCTTTGGGGAGAGTGATGTCATTTTATGTAAGTTCATGAGTCAAGTCATTGATTTCAGTATCTTCCTTATTATTCCCACCATCCTATTACTTTCACTTTCATGTTCATGGTCACTCTTATGAAGAGACTAAATCATTGTACACATACACACACACACACACATACACACACACACCATTTTTCTTCCTTTAAATAAATACTCTGATTTAAATAGTAAGAAAGAAAAATCCTGGCTTCTGCCTAATAGTCAATCTGTTCAAGTTAATTTGCTAATATATTGGGGGGAAATCCAACAGGCAAGGCTTCTATCATTTGGAATTACCTCTCTCAAATAATTTCTACCTATATTTTATAGTAATTCTAAAACAAAGGGCAAAATTCCATAGCAAAGTAAAATAAAGGTAGCTTTAAGTTGTTTTTTTTTAACTAGCTCAGGGCTAGTTAAAGCAACCATAATGTTAACTTGCTGTACATTTGAAGAAGTAGATAGAGCATTTATTAAGCATTTACTATGCCTCCAGTGCTATGCTAAGGGCTGAGAATACAAAGGAAAAAGAAGGAAAAGAAAAGAAAGGAAAAGAAAAATAAGAAAAGAAAAGAAAAAAGAAAGGAAAAGAAGAAAAGAAAAGAAAAATCAGTCCCAACTTCAAGGAACTTATATTCTTCTCTCAAAAAGGAGAGGGGGGGGAGGAAGAGGAAGAGGGAGAAGAGAGATGGTGGAAAGAGAGAAGAAAAAGAGGGAAAGAAAAAGGAGAGAACAAGAAGATGGAGACAATGACAGAGAGAACGAGAAAGAAAGAAGCAAGTCATGGCTAGACTCAGGCACCTCACCAATAGGAGGTAGAAGTATCTCCAAGGATGAGAAGGCATCAGGAATAAAGGTGGAAAGTCAGAGAAGTCAGTAGCAGAACCAGGAGAAAAGATCTTCCTGAAACTGAGTACTCCCTCTTTTATGTCTTTCAATCTGGCCAAAGGTGAACTAAAAACACTTACTTGAGTTAAACAAAGAAACATACTCAGTATGGACATCATAAATAAGAGAAGTTTCTTCTTTCATTTGACTCCAGAGGACAGAGCCAGGAGCAATGAATGGAAGTTATAAAGAGGAAAATTTAAGAGACTAAAAAAGCTCAATAAATTTCCTCTGTAAAAGCAAATGGAAATAAAGATTTTATTATAAAGACTTTCACCTAATGGGCAGTTTTCATGGAATGGACTTTGTCCATAGGTTAAGAGATGGAACAGAATGAAATAGAATATTTTAATAATTTAAATGAATGTAAAGAATTCAAAGAAATAACCAGTGAAAAAAGACCCAAAAAATAATAATGCAGGTTAATAAACAATAATTTTACATTATGTACACAAAAATTATTGAAAAAAAGGGAAAAAATGAATATTACTACCAGGAAGAAACAATTCAAATATCATGGAGCCATAGTAAAGATCATACAAGATTTAGTGATTTCTGTATTAAAAGAGTAGAAGGCTTAAAATGTGATATTCTGGAAGACAAAGGAGATAGAATAATGATCAAGAATAATCTATCTAGCAAAACAGAGTATAATTCTTTGAGGGGGAAGGGAGGCTATTTAATCAAATAGAAGACTTTCAAGCTTTCCTGCTGAAAAGACCAAAGGTAAATAAAAATTTGGCATTCAAACACAAGACTCAAGAGGAGCATAATAAAAAGGTAAATATAAGAATCTTAATAAAGTTAAACTATATTCCTAGCTGGGAATATAATATATGAAAACTTCTAAGAATTTTATCATTATTAATACAATTAAAAGAAGTCTACATAGAAAAAGGGCATAGGTGTGATTCAATTATGTTGAAATTATCTTCTAAAAAAATGAAAGAAGAGGCATCTATGTGGTTCCATGGATAGATATCCAGGCCTGGAAAAGAAAGATTCTGGATTCTAATTGGACCTCAGACATTTCCTAGCTGTGTGATCCTTAGCAAGCCACTTAAACCCCATTGCTTAGCCTTTACCAATCTTCTGTCTTGAATCCAAAACACGGTATTGATTCTAAAATGGAACATAAGGGTTTAAAAATGTGAATGACTTGAGACAAGTTTGCACTGAGAGAATAGGTAAGGGAAAGATAAAACAAGGAAATGTTTCTAACATGAAAGAGGCATGCAAGGAAGAGTTTTTATAATGGAGGGGAAAATGTGGCGAGTATTGGCAAGCAATTCTTAAACACACACAAACACATATACACACACTCAGTTGTGTATAGAAATGGAACTTATACAATAGAGAAACAGAATGGGAAGAGAATAAAAGTAAGGAAAAGGAATGATAAAAAAAAGTGCTGATTAAGAAAAAGCAGTAGTTAGAAGCAAAGAAAACTTTTGAGGAGGGACAGAGTAAAAAGAAAGAAGAAATAGAAGAAAATGTGATGGACGAGAAAACACAGAAATCATAACTATGGATGTGAATGGGATGAACTATCCCATAAAACAAAAATGAATAGAAGAATAGACTAGAAGCATTAATCCAACAATATATTGAAAGAGAAATATATGTTCTTGAAACTTGAAGTAGAAAGTCACACATACACAGAGTTAAAATAAAGGGCTGGAGTGGAATCTAATATACTACTCTGATTAAAACAATGATGCAAGACAATTCCAAAGGACTCATAATGAAAAAATGCTATCCTCCTACAGAGAGAACTCATAAACTGAGTGCAAATTGAAGTATATTTTTCTCATTTTATTTTTCTTGATTTAAAAAATATGGCTAATATGAAAACGTGTTTTATACAATTCCATATGTATAATTGATATGGTATTACTTGCCTTCTAGATGAGTGGGGAAGGAGTAGAAGGGAGGGAGAGAATCTGGAACTTAAAATTTAAAAAGAAAAGAATGCTAAAAGTGAATAAACAATAACTTTTTAAATGTAAACTGTGAACTTTAAATTACTCTAACCTACTTAGATAAAGTTGTAATCTCCTGATTGAACAATGAAGGTACTTAGTTCTCACCTTCTAGTGAAGCTAGAACTTTAAGCTGTCTATTTTTAGATCTTAATACAAAAAGGTGTTAAGTAACTATAAAGGTTAAATTAATCACAAAAAGGTCAAGTAACTAACAAAAGGTGAACTTAACAAAGAAGTGGTAAGTAACTCAAAAGATATAATCTAATCAAAAAGATGGGCAGTCCTGGAGAGAGCCTTTGATGGCATTGGTAGATGTGAAAATTTAGAGGAGGAGACACAAGGGTGAAATGTCTTTATCATTTGGGATTTTTAATCTCTCTGGGTCTCTTTCCCTGATTGGCAGCGGAGAATGTGGTAGAGGCATGCAGAGAGAGGACTTGTAAACCAAGATGCAAGAAACAAGCTGGGGACCTAAGTGCCTGTCAATCAAGAAGAAGGTTCCAAATGGAATGTTCCCAGGAGTGGCAGTTGGGGGTTTCTGGCCGCAGAGAGAAGCAGAAACTTGGTTTTTGAGTTGGTTGTCTCTCTCTGAGAATTTGAGCTGGCCAGGAGAAACTGAGAGACTTTGGACTTTGTTTTCTCTCTGGGGTTAAGCTGAGAGACCTTGCTGACTTTGTGAAGAAGAAGAAAGAAGATTTTAAACAGCTGTTGTCCTCCATCATTCTGTCTTAGAGTCACAGTTTGTAACTGGACTACTTTCTCAAACCCTCAAATTTTCCCTCATATTATATTAGGGACATCCTCATCCCTCTTACCTCAGTTTCTCATCCTGTTTCCCAATAAACCCCTTGACTTAAAAAGGCGAAAGAAAAGAATATCTTTATAGTTCACTCAGAGGGGAAGGAAGAAGCCAAAGGCTTCAAAAAGAACTGGGAGGTGGGGGAGGGAGGGAGGAGAAGGTTGGAGAAGGGAAAGAGTGAAAGGGAGGAGGAGGTTAGGAAATAGATTGATCCATCAGTCATCAGTAGGGATCAGTAGGCAAACCCCAGAGCATTCCCCAGAACAGTTCCCCTGTGTGGCAGCATCCCTGTAATAGCATCCCTCAACATTTCTCATTCTTACCTCCATTACAACCAAGGAGTTTCAGGTTCCCCTCTAGCAGTTCTCTAGTCACAGCCAGTCAGAGTATAGTCATTTATAGCAACAAGAAACAATTTCCTCAGTTTACATTTTCTATTTCAAGAGTTAGCTGAGAGCAGCATGCTGAGCTTTCAGCATCTTAGCATGGCTACAAGCTATTGTCCAGTTCAGTGGCGAGTTTCTGGCTGAGTTTTCCTCCTTTACTTTCCAACTTTATCCTCTTAGAAGCCTCTAATCTTCTTCAGAGACCTAGAGATGGGGATTTTAAACTCCCCCTGGCATAGGCCAGGCAGGAGAAATCCTATATCCTCTTCCCTCCTTCTCCTTAAATTTCTTCCCTCTATATTAATTAAATTACCATAAAATTCCAGACTGACTTGGGTATTTTATTTGGGATTTCCCCTGGCAACCAAATTTAAGTCACAACTCTAAAATCATCTTTATAGAACAGAACAACTATATTAATGAAAAGGAGAAATGTTTAACTGAAAAACAGAAGGATGAAGGAATAAAAACAGACCCAGACAATTTTTCAACTGAGAAAAGATTTGGAAGAAATACAGGCAAAAATGACACATGTAGAGGGCATATAACAGAAGTAAAACTGTTTATAAACTTATGTGGAAGAGAGAGAGATTGGAAAAGCATGCAACAAGAATTTGGAACAGCTGAGACTGATGGCCTGTCAGTCAAATGAAAGTATTCTGATTTGGAATGTTACTGAGAGAACTAGTTAGAGGCAAACCAACTGCTTGGTGAACACTTGTCACCTTGAAAGAGGGAAGAAGAGTTTTTCCCTTCTTGGATTTTGGAAACTCGAGCTGAAGGAAGTCTTGTGACTTTGAAGGCAGAAGAAAGAAGGACAAAAGTCCAGATATCTCTCTGACTTACTTTGTGGTGATAGTGACTGAACTTCCAGACTTATCAGCCATTTCTCTCAATTGAACTATATTCCACCATCCTCCAATCCAAGACTCATCCTAGTGATAGGGAAAACCTCAACCCTCTTACCTCCATTCATTATCCTTTCCTGTCTTTCCCAAATAAACCCTTTACTTACTTAGGATAAAGAAGAGAAAGAGTATTTTATTGGAAATATCACAAACTGACCCTGAGTTGAGAAGAAGGAGGAAGAGGAGGAGGAGGAGGAAAAGGAGAAGGAGGAGGAGGGGAAAAGTAGGAAGGCTAAAGGGAGGAAGGGAGGAAGAGAGAAGGGAGAAAGAAAATAAGTAACAGCTTAATCTACTAGTTATCAATTACCAATCAATATAGTCCCCTATTATTATTTATTACACTTATGAAAACTTGAAGGGCCTCTCTATTATATATTCCAGGATATTCTACAAGAAAAAATTCTCAGAAATATTGATAATGAGGGAATAACTTCAAACTAACAGAATTCATCGGATGTAATTAGGGAAGAATTTTGTAAATTCAATGTGCCCATCAATATTAAGCTTCTGGACTACAATAACATGTAAATGATCTTCTAATCACTCAAAAATAAAGAGGTAACATTTGTAAGGTTGTTTTTAAAAGAGAAGGCATAAATATAATAATCTATGCAGGAAAAATTAAGTGAATAGCAAATATGTATTATTAAATTATGATATATGTTCGGATGAGTAACTCATTGAGCTGTCCATCAGTAAATATATATCAGGAAGAGACATTGCAAAAGGATAATGACGTGGATGCAAAAATCAGGAGGAAGAAGAAAGGAAACTACATACAGCCTAGCAAATTCAACAATCTCAGGTTACTACTTTAAAATAATAAAAACTTTTCATATAATAAAACTTTTATATTTTTGTTTTTATAATAAAACATTTGCTATCAATATTATACTGATAATATCTTTGGCTGTGAATCATGAAACACCAGGCAAATAGCACTGCTGGGTTTGTACCCCAAAGAGATAATAAGAAAAAATATATATACAAGAATATTCATAGCTGCACTCTTTGTGGTGGCAAAAAATTAGAAAATGAGGGGTTGCCCTTCAATTGGGGAATGGCTGAAAAAATTGTGGCATATGGTAGTGATGGAATACTATTGTGCTCAAAGGAATAATAAAGTGGAAGGATTCCATGGGAACTGGAACAACCTCCAGGAATTGATGCAAAGCAAAATGAGTAGAACCAGGAGAACATTGTACACAAAGACTGATACACTGTGGTACAATCGAATGTAATGGACTTCTCCTTTAGTGGAAATGCAGTACTCCTGAACATCCTGGAGGGATCTATGAGAACAAACACTATCTACATTCAGAGGAAAAACTGTGGGAGTAGAAACACAGAGGTAAAACAACTTCTTGATTACATGGGTTGAGGGGATATGGCTGGGGATGTAGACCCTAAATGAGCATCCTAATGCAAACACCAACAACATGGAAATGGGTTCTGATCAAGGACACATGTAATACCCAGTGGAATTGTGCGTGGACTATGGGAGGGGTGGGGGGAAGGGAGGGAGGGAAAGCATATTATTTTTGTAACCAAGGAATAATATTTGAAATTGACCAAATAAAATTTTTAAAAAGAAATATAGCAATAAAAAATGAAATACCAAGCAATCCAAGCAATCAAAATTTCAAATAAGCCACTAGCAACGAAAAATCATATAGTATGAATAGACTATAGAATATTATAAATAATAACATGTATAATATGACACAAAAGTTGCAATCATAGAACTAGGTATCACAAAACAAGTATATTTTGTAAGATAACTGATTTTATTAAGTAAAGAATTCAGGTGTAGTTCTTAATGATGTGTTGCCCTCATTAAAATTATTATAATAAAATTTGTACAAATATCAACTCTTTACTGAGATGGCTCACTGTATGTCTTTTTATTAAAACATCTCTGAAGGATATTGTCAGTGCCAGTGGCATACATGTTATTTGTGCTCAATAAATATTTGCTATATGAATGAATGTATGAATGGGTATGAACCTAGCACAGTATTGTCAAAGTTAGGGAGGAAAGGAGAAGGAGTTGGTGTATCTAGCATGCAGAGCCTTGAATGGATGTTTTACAGGGAAAGAAACCATCCTTCTTGAATCACTTGAATTGTTCCTTCTCTTGTATTAAATTATATCCCTCATTTTCCTAGATCAAGTTCTTCTCTGGTTCTAGTACATCTTGTTTGTTGAATTCCCAGCTTTGAACTTCAGACTAATCGTTTCCCTTTGATCTATCAGTTCCCTGACTGGCTGACCCTTCGTGGTCTTATTCCTCTAAGCCAACTGACTTCCTTCTTCACTGATAATTAGACCCTGGTTGAGAGAAAGTCTGTTAATTCCCAAGTCTACCAAAGTATACATATTATTGTACACTGCCAAAGTGAAAGTTAACAAACTTTTGATGAAGCTTAAAGGAAATAGACCATTGATCTCAGACTAGTCCTCTCTCTGTTGGCTTCCCCTCACTTTCTACTGATGCTTCTGTCTTGGTATTAAATATGTACTGAAGTAATGAGTATAAACAAAGGTGGATGGATGTTGTTATCCACTAAGGGAACTGGTTATAAGTACTACAGTCCCCTTTCATGAAGTAAGGCAGATTGGACCTTACTACACTAGGGTCAGAGCACAAACCTGTCTTTCAAACTGCTTGATATAACAGTAACAGATTTATTGAGTATCAAAGGAGAAGGAGGGAGGATTTAGAAATAAAGATGCCCTACTCTCTAAATTCTACTACTTCCCTCTTCCCCCTAAGTCCATTGCAAGATGGAGTCTTGGAGATCTTAAAGTTCCCTATCACTCCCTGTTTCTGGCTAAGTTGCCAAACCCTCTCTATGCTACCTGACACTAGAATCCTCCCTTTTTGGTTTATCTGGTTGATAATAGTTTCTCCAACTTGAATGAGGATGAAGGCAAATTGACTGAGTCCACCCTGGGCTGGATTGGGCCTGAGGCGAACACCTCAGCCCACACCAATGGACTTTGAAAAACACTTCTCCCTCAGGGTTGATAGAATAGAGAGATCTTCTTTAAGTGGGTCTCTTCTGTGGAAAAGGTACTTCCAAGGGAATTTCCTTCTCTCACAAACAGGATTGGTTAGAAAAGCTCAGCAGAGGGTTTGTACCCCAAAGAGATAATAAGGGAAAAGACTTGTACAAGAATATTCATAGGTGCACTCTTTGTAGTGGCAAAAAAACTGGAAAATAAGGGGATCCCCTCCAATTGGGTAATGACTGAACAAATTGTGGTATATGTTGGTGATGGATTACTACTGTGCTCAAAAGAATTCCATGTGATATGGAACAACCTCCAGGAATTGATGCAGAGTGAAAGGAGCAGAACCAGGAGAACATTATACAGAGACTGATACACTGTGGTACAATCAAATGTAATGGACTTCTCCATAAGTAGCAATGCAGTGATCCAAAACAATTCAGACAGATTTATGAGAAAGAACACTATCCATATTCAGAGGGAAAATTGTGGGAGTAGAAACACAGAAGAAAAACAACTGCTTGATCACATGGGTTGATGGGGATATGACTGGGGATGTAGACTCTAAATGATCACCCTAGTGCAAACATCAACAACCTGGAAATGGGTTCTGATCAAGGACACATGTAAAGCCCAATGGAATTGTGCGTTGGATATGGGAAGGGGTGGGGGAAGGGGAGAGAAAAAAATATAATTCTTGTAACCAAGGAAAAATGTTCTAAATTGACTAATTAAATGAAAGAAAGAAAGAAAGAAAGAAAGAAAGAAAGAAAGAAAGAAAGAAAGAAAGAAAGAAAGAAAGAAAGAAAGAAAGAAAGAAAGAAAGAAAGAAAGAAAGAAAGAAAGAAAGAAAGAAAGAAAGAAAGAAAGAAAGAAAGAAAGAAAGAAAGAAAGAAAAGCTCAGCAGAGAACAGACTCCTTCCTCTCTGGCTTCAAGACAGGAAGAGAGTCAAGTGACCACTGTGCCTTCACAACTCCTCCTCTCCCCCCTACATTCCAGAACCCTTTCTTCACCATTCCTAGCATGTGCCCATGCTAGTCTCTTAAAGACAACCTTCAATTCACTTAAACTCTCTTGTATTTTTATAGTTCTATCTCTACAGTACTTAATACCTCTATCTATAAAGGAGGTTAGGGAATATAGAACACTTTTTAGGTGAGGATAGACCTTGAGAAGTCACTACCTCTATTGGCCTCTATTTTTGTCTGTAAAACAAAGAAATTGAATTCAGTGACTTCTAAGGACCCTTCCAGCTCTAAATCTCGATCCTCTGAACCCCAAAGATTATCAATAATTACTTAAGAAAACTTTTCTTATACTCAACAATAACCTCAATATCATTTTCAAAACTTTTAAACTACATTAATTCAGTCCCTTTCCATTTCAAAGTCTAAACTCAAATGCTTCCCTGATGTTTCTAACAAAGGAACTTTTGCTATTCCCAAATAAGAGGGAAGAAATAGTTCCAAGAAGATGAAGGTTCATCAAATGGATTGACTAACTTTGATCTCATGGAAAGGGCTCATAGTGTTCTGCTCAACATGGAATAAATTTAATGCTTTTTCCACTAGGGACAGGGATAGAAGCAGAACTTTAACTTCAATACTATAAAGAACCCCCAATAAGGTATTTCTACCAGTTCAGGTCAGCATCTTTTCTGCAACATATAATTGTCTTAGTCACCTAGACTGGAACCTAGACAGGAATGATTATGTGATTTGCCCAAAAGTCACTTCATCAGCATGTTTCAGAAGCAGGCCTTGAACCCAAGTCTTCTTAGTTTTCAGTATCATCTTTCTATCCACAATGACACACTACCACTAATGCCTTAAACATGATGGTACTTCAACAGTTGAAAAGAGTGATAATCTAAAGCAAAGTCAAAGTGGCAGTGTAACCATTTTTCTTATTTTGCCAACTCACCTCCTCCACAATGACCTAGAAAACTCATTAGCCTGAATTCTAACCAGAAAGCCAAGAAAAAGTCATTTTGAAGCCCAGGGAAGCTTAAGGAGACAGAGAGTTCTACTGACACTAGAAACTGAGTCTAGCCAGGAGTGTGCATGTTGGCAGAGGAGGGTGCATTCTGCAGAAGAGATGCAGAGCATTCCAGCACCCAAGGATGAAAAGAAGGTTGATATAGAGTACCTGAACAGGAAGCACTGGGGAGAAAGAAATAGGAAGGAATTCCTGAACTAGTACTGGATGCAGAGATAGATGCCAAACTCTGTCATTCAGTGCCTCATTCTGGGTCACAGATCCAGGGTAAAGAGAAATAATTGGGCACAAGTGTAGGCCTTCCAGTGTCCTGAGCAAACAACAAGATTCAGTTTATTGGCTATATGACTCTGAACCGAGGAGCAGAGGAGGAACTCAGTTCTGGTCCAGTATATAAACCTACAGAAGAATAACTAGATTTGGATTCCCATACCAAAGAGCAAAGAGGAATTCAGTCATTCTGAACAATAACTGAGTCCAGCAGCAGTCTACTGAAACCCAACCATTTACAAGCCAACAGACCCAAAACTAAATCAGGAACTTGCAGCACTCAGATTAGAAAGGCAGTGAAAAGACCTCTCCCCCAAAAAATATTATTGAAAACTCATAGGTATTCAGATGGAGCTGTGAAATCATCAAGGAAAACTGTTCAGATATATTAGAAACAAAGGAAAAGTCAGGTTAAAGAAAAAGAACTACAAGTCATCAAAAAATTAAAGTACCCCACAGTCATAGCCAGGATTACAAAAAAAAAATGTATTAGCCAATTTAAAGAAACAGAAACTTGGAATATATCTTCCATAAAACAAAGGATCTAGGCTTACAACTAGAATATCCTGCCCAGTAAACCTGAACCCATTGGGAGTGGGAGGTATGAATCTTTAATGAAATAGAAGTCTTTTAAGCATTTCTTATGAAAAGGAAGAACTGCATAGAAAATTTGACATACAAACACAAGAATCAAAAGAAGCATAAAAAAGCAAACCTAAGTGAGAAATCATAAGAAATTGAACAAGAATTTTTTTCATTTTTATATGAGGAGACAATACATAAAATCCCTATAACATTATCATCATAGAAAGCATAAACAAAAGCTCTAGATATGATTCTATTTTGTTTGGATGATCTAAGAAGAATGGAAGGGTACAGAAGGGGGGAGGGAGAAGAAGAATGGGTGAAATATCTCAAATGGTATATTCAATTAAGAATATATACAATTAAAGGGAGGAGTGGAAGGAGCAAGTGACATTTGACTGCCACCTTCACCTGAACTAGTTAAAGGAACACACATATACAAAGTTAAGTACAGAAATTAATCTTTCCCAGTAGGGATGTGGGAGGGAAAGGGATAAAAGGAAAAAGGGAGTGAAAATAAGAGGGAAGGTAGATTAAGGGTGGCAGTAGTCAGAAGTAAAATAGATTTTTAAAGAGGGACATGGTAAAAAAAAGAGAGGAAAATTATAATAGCATATAAATGGTGAGAAAAATTAGTTACAATAACTGTAAGTGTGACCAGATAAATTCACCTATAAAACAAAAGAATGGATTAAAAGCCAGAATTCAACAATATATTATTTATAAGAAACACACTTGAAAAAGTGTTTACATATAGTGTTAAAAAGAGTTATAAAGTTAAGAGTTATACACATAGAGTTAAAATAAGATGATGGAGCAAAATCTATTATGCCTCAGTTGAAATAAAAATGTCAGGGATAATAATCATGATCTCAGACAAAGCAAAACCAAAAATAGATCTAATTAAAAGAGTTAAATAGGAAAATTACACTTTGCTAATGGTACCCAAGACAGTGAATTAATATCACTACTGAATTGCCGGGAGTCATCAAAGCCACACTGTTTGACACGGTCGCACGTGGAAACCAGGGGTTGAAAAGTGGCCCCCAGAAAGGATGGAAACACCCACTCAGACCCCCTCTGTGTGACTTCTCTCACTAATATCCCTTATTCTTGGAATTGATCCCCAGGAGAAAATAAGATGAGAGCAAAATGCCTACATGATTGATATAGATGTTCCACTTTATTCCCCTAGAATATTGCCAAAAGATCATACTTACAGAATTAAACCTAAAGATCCCTATGTACCCACTTAGGTGAGAAATCCCCCTTTTCCTAGGTTAAACTTCTAACAAAGCTGCAGTTACATTCTCCACCCCCACTACAAGCTGGAGATGACACATAAATTAATTACCTCTCAGTCACAGACTGGTACAATATACTGCACTGATTTGTTGTGCTAACTAAAGCTTAGATACCTTAGTGAAACATTAGAAAAATGATATCTTGATATTAAAAAAAAATACCTAAAATTGGGTTGTTTTTCCTACCCTTTGACCCCTCAACTTGGCAATAATGTTTTTGTTGATTATCTCCTAAGAAACTCTGATTGATTATCTATTTGATTAAAAGTAATGCATGATTTTTCTTAGCTTACCTACAAATCTGAGCACCTCACAAGTTAATGAAGAACTGACCTCTTACTAACCTGCCTGTGACAAGAAAACATTTATCTTTTGTAAAAACTTTGCATTTGTTGTCAGTATCTATAGCAACATAGTATGCAGGATAATCATAGAATGTTAATTAAACAATTTGTTAAAAATTAATGTGTGACTTATCCAATTATCTGTAAGAAAACATGTATGTTGAAAAATGAAACTGTGTACCAAGGAGATATGTAACCACTGGGGTTATAAAAATAAAGACAAGCTTGAGCCAAGAGGAACAGTTCCTTGTGGCACTTGTGCTGCAGGTTGAAATTTTTTACTGTCTACTCATCATTCACATCAACACTGCTCCACCCAGCCAAAAAGACCCCAACACCATGGAGAGAGCAGGTCCCACATGCGGCACTGAATGACATGAAATTCAAATCCTTAAAGGAAAAATTCAATGTTACCAGAGGAAATAGACAATAAAACTATAATAGTGAGGGACCTCAGTTTACTTCTCTCATATCTAAATAATTCTAGCTATAAAGAAGAAGAAAGTTCAGGAGAGGAATAGAATTTTAGAAAAGTTAGAAATAATATACCTCTGGAGAAATTGAATTGGAATTAAAATAAATATAACACTTCTCATCTGTGCTTAGCACAATCACAAAAACTGACCATGTATTAGCACATATAAATCTCACAAACAAATGCAGAAAAACAGAAATATTAAATGTATATTTCCTACTGTAATTCAGTAAGATAATGGTATAAATGTAATAATGAAATAAAAATTACATTCAATAAAAGGTTTTTAAATATTGATTAAAAGTTAATTGGAAACTAAAAACCTCTAAATGGTTGCATCAACAAAAGAAAGAAAAAGTAGATCAACAAATTGGGCATGCATCTAAAAAATAGAAAACCAAAAACTTTTTGGTATTATTCAGTCATTTCAGTTATGTCTGATTCATTGTGACTTTATTTGAGGTTTTCTTGGCAAAGCGGAATGGTTTATCATTTCTTTCTCCACTTCATTTTAAATATGAGGAAACTGAGGCTAAGAGATTTACCCAAAGTCACATAGCTAGTGTGTCTGAAGCTATATTAGAACTCAGGCCTTCCTGGGCCTTCCTGACTTCAAACCTAACGCTCTATCCATTGCACCGTCTAGTTGCCCCTAAAAACAAACTAAAAACCCTCAATTAAATAACAAAATAGAAATCTTAAAAATCAAAGAAATCAATGAAGTTAAAAGTAAAAGTTCCCATCCTGTCTGAGTTATATTCATTTTCCAAGTAAAATGTCTCCTACATCCCTCAAATTTATCTCCAGTCTGGTCAAGGATTTCAAGAAACAATGTTTATGCAAACAATTTACCTCACTTCCAGTTTGAGTTTCAGTGTTGGTTCTAGTTCTAAAAAATGAAGTGACACATTTTTACACATGTAAAAATCCCAAGAAATTAACCTTGGGGGGAACAGTAAACTGGTTTTCACTGACCAAGGTCATTAAGCCTAGACCTATTCTATACCCTGGAGGGCAAGAGACCTTCACAGATTACCAGTGTAGGATAAACTGAACCCAGGAACTTTTTAATACATTAATCATGAAGAAACTAGATAAGAGTGAATTGAGGAATTGGTTTAAAAAAAATTCCACTGGTGTTCAAGAGCTGCACTTAATGGACTCAGTAGTTCCAGCTATTTCTATGTATATCTCCACCCTCACTGCCCCCATACATACACCTTATTATAGGAGGAAGGGCTCTAGTCTAACCAGAGAGCATCAACATGATTTCAAATCCCCTCATTATTTCAAACACCTTCCTGTGCTAAAATTAGTCAATGCTCCCCTTTAATAGCAGGGCTCAGTTGATAGATACCTAGTCCAAGCAAAATTCTGACTTCAGATACTTCCTAGTCTTATGTCCCTGGGCAAGTCACTTAATCCTAATTGCCCCCTTGGAACCAATACCTAGTATGATTCTAAGGTTAAGGGATTAAAAAAAAAAAAAGGATTACACTCAGAACTAAAATGAGTCTCCAGATGTGGATCTACCATCCTCAAGTACCCAGGAACTACACACTCCCTTGTTCAGAACAATATACTTTGTTTATTCAGCCTAATATCCCGTTAATTATTTTTGGTTGGCATTTTATTTCTTTTGTTGACCAGATCACATTGTAGCCTCATTGAATTTGAGGTTAAATAAAATCCCCCCAAGTCCTTCAGAGTTAAATTGCTCTATATGCTACCTTTGGAGTGATATATTCAGTTCTGAGCTGCACAGTTTAGGGAGGACTATCAGGCATAAGTCATATACTCACCACATTTGTAGAAGAGACAAAGTTGGGAAGGATAACATAATGTCAAAGTCAAGCTTCAAAGAATTCTTAGGTTAGGATATTTGACTTAATCCAATATAATGAAATTTATTAGTTATCTAGATAAATACACCTTACAATTAAATTCAAAATTTCACCTTCAATACAACAGGATGATAGAGGAATGGATAAATAGTAGTTCATTTGAAAAAGATGTACAGATTTCAGTGACCAAAATTTCAATGAGTCAACATAGCAATATGGCAGCCAATCAAGCTAACTTAGTCTTAAACTGAAGAAAAAGAGACATTATTTCCAAATCTTGAGAGGTGAAGATCCTACTATGTTCTATCTTCTTCAGGCTACTTCTAGTAGTTCAGTCCTGAACATCACTTTTTAGGAAGAATATTCAAAACCAAGAGAATATCCAGAAAGGGGGGCCAAATTTGTGGGAGGGCTATATGAATATCTGTCCAAAGAAAAGGTGAACTTAGCGATGTGGTTATATCTGTAGCCAGATGATAATGGTAATGTTTACTTATGCAATGTATGCCTTGCATGGAATTGCTTGTGCTTATTGATGCATGTGTTAATATAATATCCTTTAGCTTTATTATTTTTCTTTTGTATATATTTGCTTTCTATTAGTAACATGAATTTATTGTAGCAACATTCATTAACTATATTTGGTTTTACTGTTAGACATGTACACATAATTTTACTAAGTCAAATATTTTGTTATTTTGCAGGCCTAGTGATTTTATTATCACTTTAGTTTCCTTTGCTATTATATATTTATTTATTTTATAGGGATGTCTAAGTCATGCAAGGTTATGTTCATATATCCTGCATGTAATTTAGACCTATCATCACTGGAGTCTACATGATGTTCTACTTTATACTACATTTATCCCAAATATTGACATATATTTTCTATAAGAAGCATTTTAAAGTAACCACATGGGCCTGTGCACTAATTATCCTTATTCTGTTACATCCTGATATATTTTGATGCTGTGATACTTAATTCTAGATATTAAATATGCCACAGCAGATTTTGTTAGGGAATAAAAAATTCCCAGATCCATTGAGAAGTGCAATTGAGATCTGAGAAATGACTGACATCCTGGAACCTTTTTTTTTTTTAAACCCTTACCTTCTGTCGTGGAGTCAATACTGTATATTGGCTCCAAGGCAGAAGAGTGGTAAGGGCTAGGCAATGGGGGTCAAGTGACTTGTCCAGGGTCACACAGCTGGGAAGTGTCTGAGGCCAGATTTGAACCTAGGACCTCCCATCTCTAGGGCTAGCTGTCAATCCACTGAGCTACCCAGCTACCCCCTGGAACCTATTTTTTATAGGGACAAGCACTTGGACTATTTTGATCTTTGAATTACACCTCCAAGTTTTGAAAAAGATGTACTACACACAGTCTTCAAGAAAACAGACTGAGAAGAAGGGCATGGATCAGTGTGGGTTAAGCAACTGTGGAAATGGAGGTTACAGCATCCTCATCCCATCCTGGACTTAACAAGAAAAACTGAAGAGAAGCAGAAACACAACAGGATTAATGAATAGAGCCAGGGAGAGCTGAACAGGAGCAGAGAAGATAAAGAACAAGGTGAGTCAGCCATCATGTCCCTGCAAGACTAGAAAAAAGATCTCAGGCTGAATCTACTGATCATAATGACCATTTCAAGCCCTGAGGGAAATTCCCTAAAGGTTTATTCCTTCCCTGATTTTCCCTCCCCATGACTGTCCTGTAACAATGCTATATACTCTTCTCATTTCCTTTATCTAAGCATTTTCTGTACCTTGACTTTTCTTCAAATATGAATAAATCAAAGGTCAGTAAAAAAAGAAAAGAAAAAAAGATTAGTTAAAGTTACTAAGGATGGCTAGCCTGGAGAATTTCTGGAAGACTTGGGGGAGAATGATAGCAGTCTTCAATTATTTGAATGACTGCCTCCTGAAAAAACAGATTCAATTTGTTCTGCTCGGTCCCAGGGGCAAAAACTAGGAGCAATGAGTGGAAAAGAAAATGGATACATGTCACTAAAAACTCCTTAAAAGGGCTACTCACAAGTCCCATGGAGTATTTTATGAGGATTATACCTCACCTGAAGGCTTTGACAAAAGTTTAAGGTGTGTCTTAGAAAGAATTCTAAAGTTTTCAGTTATGGGGTGGACTTGATGGCTACTGAGGTAGATTCCAAATTCTATTTTTCTGTAAAATTACAAAGGCACCTGGAAGTTAGCACCAATGAGCTAAACAGATATTCTGTGTGTGTACATAAATATGAAGGGAGTTACCAAAAAACTGGTTGAAGAAAACCTGTATGATCAGCCTTAGCAAAGAAACAAGTAGAGTTTCTTCATTACTTGAATCCAAGTAGTGTACCAGAATACTCTTGGCCACTATGGAGAGAAAGTCAGCATCAGCTGTATAAAGATAGTAAACACACTGGCTTCCTGGCTATGAACAAAGCAATCTCTTGGCTCCAGGCATTTTCTCTGGCTGTCCTCCAAGCTTGGAATATTCTACTCCACTCTGACTGCTGATCTCTCTAGTTTCTGTTAACTCCCAACTAAAATCCCTTCTTTTACTAGAAACTTTCCTCAGCCCATCTTAATTCTAGTGCCTTCCCTCCATTAATTATTATATATATATATATAATATATGTATATTATATATAATTATAATAATTATTCATCCTATAGCTTGCTCTGTATATATTTGTTTGCATGTTGACTTCCCTATTAAATTGTAAGATCCTTGAGTGAAGGGTCTGTCTTTTGCCTCATTTTGCATCCCCAGAGCTTATTTAGTACAGTGCCTGACACATAATATAAACACACTAAATAAATCTTGATTGATTGATTAATTTTCATAGCAAAGTATGTGCCTGAAGAAATTTTCTGCATTCTTGCATCAAAACAATGGAAGCTATATGCACTTGTTGAACTATATCACCCTGAACAAGTAGCAATTGTAAGTGTGTTTGTGGTTGTGTGAATACATAAAAGTGCATAATCATTTATAAGTTAAAGTAAATGTAATTCTGCTTAATAAATTTTTTGTGGGGAGGAGGTATGTCTAGCAGTAATTACTCCAACTCTTTCTCCTCTTTGATTGTACGTTGTAAAATTAGATAATGTCACCAACTTAAAAATAATGGACATTAAACACAACTTCCTAGTATCACCACAAAGCAATGCTCTTTAAACAAAAATACTGACAGCTTTCAAAGCTTTGCCCTCAGGAAAGATACAAGCCAGTCATAAATTAAGTTTGCAGAGACAAAAAACAGTTTTGCCTAGACCGTTGCTCTACATCATTATGAAATAGAATAACATCCATTTTCTACATAGATTGAGAAGCAGGAAAGAGTTGAAAAAGGAAGGTTTAAAAGCAAATAAAAGCAAATTCCTTCCAAGTCATGTTTCCCTAATATTTTTATGTCCACTTAAGTGTTGAGAAATATCAAATTATATGCACTAATACTCTAATAATATAAGCAGCAAAGAGTATTCTAAATACAAATACAACTGATTTAGGGACTCTAAACCTCTATAGATATGGATTTTGTGACAGGATAATTGCCTAGTCACTTCAAATAATTTTGTATTACTTTATAATTTTAGTTAACTTATTCTTCTATGTGGCTCAGTGGACAGAGCACAGGACAAGGAATCAGAAAGATATTAATTCAAATCGAACCTCAAATACTTACTACCTGTTCCTGGCTCTTTGCCTCAGTTTTCTCATCTGTAAAATGTAGAAAGTAATACCACCAACTTCATAAGATTGCTGTGAGCATTAAATGAAATATTTGCAAAGTGCTTTGAGAATCCTAAAAGTGTTATATAAAAGCTAATGATTATTTATTTACTAATGATTTGGAGCAAAAGAATAAAAGATGGAAATATATATGACCAAACTGGCACATGCCAGCACATTAAATAGTCAACTAAGTCCACTTTTAGATGATATTTAGGGTGAAGGAAAATAATATCAAATGTCTTGCTGTTATAAGATGAGAAATAACAGGCTCTTCTACTCCAGAAACAAAAATTAAAAAGTTTCTCCCCTAATGCAAAAGTCAGGATGATACATAGTGATAATACATTTGTTTCTTGAGAAGCAATACAACAGTACCGAAACAGTTCCTTAAAACACCAGACACTGTTTCACACCAAATGACAAATAAACAATTGTGGGTTTTCTGTTTGCTTAAGTAACAATCTGCTATATACTTCAAGCTATAAAAGCAGAACAAAATGTTTTATTCAAATAAAATATTTCACCTAGCTTAGAAGTGTACTAAAACTAATTGTATATTAGTTTCTGACGGTATAGCATAAGCTTAAATATGCAAAATAGATATTGAAAAGTGCATCTAGCATGGAAAAACTAGTCACCCTTGGCCACACACTTTTAAATACCAGGTATATTTTAAATTATCCATTAACTACTCAGTTGCATCAGGGTAATGGATTTCATTTTCCAAATATACTAGAAACTGTGAAAGAGAAAATTGAGATAAAATTAGATACTTTAGTTATTAAATACAATCAAATAATCAGATCAAAACATTGTTTTTTCCTCAATAGCAGCAGTTATTTGTTCTGAAACTATCACAGTGATTGACTCAACTTGTCAACCCTTGATTTCACTTGGCCTCCATTGGGCATGTGTATTTCAAATGTATTAGTGAACTTATTTATAGAGTAATTCTCTTCACCAGAATCTCATTTTTTAGCCTTATAAAACAGAGTTTTATGTGGTACAAATAATAACTTAACCCATCTCACTCCTCACATGCAGACTAGACTAATTTTTACTTTAAAATAATTGAGGGGGCAGCTAGATACCACAACGGATAGAAAACCAGACCTTGAAATCCTGAAATCAAATCTGACCTCAGACACTTCCTAACTGTATGATCTGGAGTGAGGAATTTAGGATATTGATTATGTATTGATTAAAATAAGATATTTGATAAAGAAGTCTCTGAGGGTGCAGGCAAGGCAGAGTCTTGGGCATGAGATCAGAACTTAGAAAGAGGAACACAGGAAAAGGTTCTGACAATTGGTGAGGTCCTCTGACTGACTGACTGACTGACTTTCTCTCTGGCTGCTGGTGGAGGCAGACATCTAAGACCTTGCTCTGTGCTGGTGAGAGGGAAGAGAGAACTCTGAAAACCATCTGAAGACGTTTTCTACCTTCCTGACGGAGAGAAGTCATCTCTAAGAAGAAGCTGGTAGATCTGTTTTGCTGAAGAATAGTTTGGAGAAAGAAAGACTGAAGGCTGTTTGCCTGGACTCTGGGTCATACCAGGGTTACCTTTTTGTCAGTTAGCAGCTGCCATCTTGGCTGACTGAATCTATATGTACTTGGAGATATCTTTATTAAATTAAGTTAATTGAATTAGGATTTCAGTTAGGATTATAGTCAGATAGCATTTTGGGGGTTTTTAAATAAGGGTAGGCAGTTTCAGTGTAGCTAGAAGAATAGAGAGCTCTGTCGTCAGACAAACATAGAAGGTGGGTGGATATAGTTCCCTGTTAGTGTTTAGGCTTTCCTTGTCATTAATCCTTATACTTATATCTTTTAATTATGCGTAAATAGAAGTTTTGTGAATTTAGTTTCCAAGTAAAGTAAATACTGGCCTGGTGAAGGGAAGTCACTCCTGGCTTTCCTTCTGAGGGGAGAACTGAAAGATACCTTTGTAAACAACAACAAAATATCTTACCACAGTCTCCTCTTCACAACAACACAGATAATCTCAGTACTTCAGATCTCAGGCAAGTCTTTATGGCTCTTCTGCCTTGGAACCAATACTTATCATTGATTCTAAGACAGAAGATAAGATTTTAAAAAGTAATTGAAAGAAAAAAAGTAATGGAGACATTCCTTAAGACTTTGTTGGCTCAGAATAGAAATGTCACTTCCTGGCTATCATCTAAGACAATGTAGCCACAAGGGCCTTAAGAGAGCAGGCTCTCAGAGGTTTGGTCAGTGGATCAGAATGGGTAACTATACCAAGGGAGAGTTTTTTAACTGAATTGTCCTCAGTGTCTTCTCTTATGAGATACTCTTCTCCTGCTATGATAAATAAATCTCCATTTTTTAACTGTTGAATGATTTATGTCTCATTTTATTCCAATACATGGCTACATACGCTGCAAATAACTACTGCTTTAGTATATATTGTCACTGTGCCTATTAACTTTTTCTAAAAGGTTTTTTTAGATATACTAACATTTTGGGAGCAGTTAGGTAGCATGGTAGATAGAGCACTGGGCCCAGAGTTAGAAGGACCTGGGTCCAAATCTGGTCCCAGATACTTTCTAGCTATATGACCTTGGACAAGTCACTTAATCCCAATTGCCTAGCCTTTGTGATTCTTCTCTCTTGGAATTCATACTAAGAGAGAAGGTAAAAAAAAAAACATTTTTCTGACAAAATAACTTTCTTGGGCAATTTAATTTGAACCTAAACTACCAAGTGAATGACCTGAATCATGCCTAGCCTAAGACACCCTGGAATATATCCCCAGTTACTACCCAAATTCTTCATGTTTTTCATTAATTTGAACTTTTCTCCCCGACCAATTAATTGAACCAATTAATTGAATCATTTAATTTGGATTGCACTATGTTCCCATAATTCAATCCATCACATGTTAAAGTGTGGATATGCTGTTTGTACAAAAATATTTATAGTAACACTCTTTGTGGTAGCAAAAGAAATGGAAAATGAGGGAATATCTCTCAATTGGGTAATGGCCAAACAAATTGTGGTATATGATGGTGATGGAATACTACTGTGCTATAATGATGAAGAGAAATTGATGGATTTCTATAAGAACTGAAAAGACTTAAATGAACTGATGTGCAGTGAAATAAGCAGAATCAAGAAAACATTATGCACAGAGACTAACACGGTGGGACAATCAAATGTGATTGACTTCACTACTAAAAGCAATTCAATAATCCAGGACAATTCTGAGGGACTTATGAGAAAGAATGCTATCTGCATCTAAAGAAAGAACTGTGGGAGTAGAAATGCAGAAGAATGGGTATGAGATCTAGGATTGGGGTTTTATAGGATTGCCTTTTACAAAAATGAATAATATGGAAGTGGGTTCAAGTGATAATATGTATGTATGTATGACCAAAAAAAAGTGTGGGTATAAAGAGCAAAATGACTGACTCAGTTTACAAAGAGTTTGCTACATTTGTTAATTGAGCACTTCCTTTAAATTAGGTAGCTGGGTAGCATGATAGAAAATTTTAGACTTGAAATTAGGAAGATCTGATTTCAAATCCAGTCTTGGAAACTTACTAGCTATGTGATTCTGCACAAGTCATTTAGCTTTTTTGCTTCATTTCTCTCACTTGAAAAATGGGGATAGTAATAGCATCTACCTCACAAAATTCAAATCAGGATCAAATGAGATCATATTTATAAAGTGCTTTGCAGAACTTAAAGTACAATATAGATGCTAGCTACAATAACTATTATTATTAGATTCAAGGAAAAAGTATTGGCGCAAGAATAATGCATAAAAATCAGATTCATTTACAGACAAGCATACCCCAAAATTTTGTCCCCAAAGGCCAAAATCTTTTCTCAGGTCTAGGTTAATAACACAGCAATGGATACATGTGAATCAAAACATTTAAATCATACAATGGTAACATTTTTTAATATCAGAGTTGTAAAGGATAATTTTAGCATTGTGACTTAAAAATCTAAATTAATTGGTCACCAAGGAAAATCCCAAATAATTAAATACCCAAGTCAGCTGGAAATTATGGTGATTTTAATTAATATAGTAAGAAGGAATTAAGGAGAAGAGAGAGAGAGAGACAGAGAGAGAGAGAGAGAGAGAGAAGAAAGAGTCCATTTAAATTGCTCTGGCTCAGGCTGAGCCAGACAGGAGTTAAAGACCTTGGCCAAGGGCCTCCCTTGAGAGTCAAAGGAAAGGGAAGTCAGTCTTATCACTCACCACGTGACCATCTCAAGGAAGCTGTCTGAGTGAGCTCCTCCAGGCTGAGTTCCAGGATCAAACTGGCACCCAGGTTGCTCACAGGAAGTGATCAGCCAGATCCACCTCTCCAGGGAAAGAGAGTGAAGAGAGGAAGTGACACACCCTATATAGATGTTTTTACATCACTTTCCTGCATCTTATCTGTACCAATGGTAGCTTACCTTGACTTAGCACAGCCCAGGGGTCTGTCAGATGTTTCTGCACATGTCAATTAAAGGCCATCCTCCTATATACTTAATCCTTAAGTAAGGGTGCAGACATTCGTGACCTTGTTAGACTAAGTAGGGTGGAGCAATGTAAAGTTCCCAAGACATTCCTGATCAAGTATCTCCATTGTTACAATCAGGAAATAGCTAAATCAAATCTTCTAAAGTACAGTCTGAGTAGGGTGGAATAGTTTTAAAATTCACAGAGTCTCAAACTTACTGAAATGTGAGAAGTATAATATAAATAATTTGGCTTAAAAGTTTTAAAGAAAAATTATGAAAGCACTAATATCATGCTTCCATTTCCTTTAATTACTGGTGTCCCTTACCTTCTAGTGTAGGTATGCCTGAGAGAATAGGAAAGAACTCAGAAACTGTTGTCAAGGATACAATTGTTGCTGATTTCATGATGTAGCAGCATCCCTAATCAACTTTTCAGCATCTATTATGACTTAAAACCAGAAGTAGTGTATAATACAGCCTACTTCATGAAATTTATGGACATACACACCACAGGTGAATAAAAGCATAAATATTAAAGGAAAGTCATCCAGGTAAGGAGACTCCCCAGGGTTGCATTGCTCAGTTGTTAAAAGGTATCATCTAACTCTCTTGCTCTCACTTCCTCTCTTCTGTCAACATAGTCAGCTTTACTACAAAAGGGCCAGTTTACAAAATGCTCCCTCAGTAATTTACACTATTTCTGCTTTATTTAATTATTTTTAGTTTAATAACTAATTTCCAAATAAGTTTTCCAAAGTTATATGACCCAAATTGTCTCCCTCCTTTCTTCCCTTCTGCCCCCAAGAGCTGGCAAGCAATTCAATTTTAGTTATGCATGTATTATCATGAAAAGCATATTTCCATATCATAAAACCAAAACTCCAAAACACATACCCAAATAAACAAGTGATAAATCATGCTTTCATCTGCATTCCTACTTCAACAGTTCTTTCTCTGGAGGTGGATAACATTCTTTGTTCACAGTCCCTCAGAATTGTTCTGGATCATTGTATTGCTGATAGTAGCAAAGTCTATCACATTTTATTTTTCCAAAATACTGCTGCTATTGTGTACAATGTTTTCCTGGTTATTCTTATTTCATTATGCATCCATTCTTGTAGGCCTTTCTGGCTTTTTCTGAAATCATCTTGTTCATCATTTCTTACAGCATAATAGCATTACATCACTATCATATACCACCACAATTTGTTCAGTCATTCCCAAATTGAAGGATATCCCTTTAGTTTCCAATTCTTTGACACCACAAAAAGAACAGCTATAAATATTTTTGTACAAGTAAGTCCTTTCCTACTATCTAGTAAAGAGACTACTAGGTAGTTTACTGGATCAAAGAGTATGCATTGTTTTAAAGTCCTGTGTACATCATTCCAAGATGCTCTCCAGAATGGTTGGATCAGTTCACAACTCCACCAGCAATGCATTAGTGTCCCAATTTTGCCACATCCTCTCTATCATTTATCATTTTTCTTTACTGTAGTATTGGCCAATCTGATAGGTATGACGTGGTACCTCAGACCTGTTTTAATTTGCATTCTCTAATCAAGAATGATTTAGAACATTTTTAAATGATTATTGATAGTTTTGATTTCTTCATCTGAAAACTATTTATATCCTTCAACCATACCAACTGGAGAAATGACTTGGATTCTTATAAATTGGACTTAGTTCTCTATGTATTTAAGAAATGAGACCTTTATCAGAAATTTTTGTTATAAATGTTCTTTTCCCAGTTTATTGATTCCCTTCTAATCTTGGTTGCATTGGTTTTGTTTGTGCAAAAACCTTTTAACTTAATATAATCAAAATTATTCATTTTACATCTTGTAATGTTCTCTATCTCTAATTTACTTATAATATCATTCTCTATGTTCATCATATACCTATGTTGACTTTATCTTGGTATAAGGTGTGAGATATAGATCTAAACCTAATTTATGGCATACTATTTACTAATTTTCCAGGCAGTTTTTGTCAAATATTGGGTTATTATCCCAAAAGTGAGGGTCTTTTGAGTATATAAAATACTAGATTGCCAAGAATATTTTCTCCTAATCTATCCCATTCATTCACCCTTCTATTTCAACATCAGTATCAGATTGTTTTGAGATAATCATGTGATTTCTGTAAGTTTTATTATTGATATGGTCATATCAATGATATGCTGATAGTTTTCCTAATATTAAGTCAGCCTTGTATTCCTTGTATAAATCCCTCTTGGTCATAGTAAATAATCCTTGTGATATATTGTTATAGTCTCTTTGCTAATATTTTATTTAAGATTTTTGCTTCAATGTTAATTAAGGAAATCGATCTGTAGTTTTCTTTCTCTGTTTCTGGTCTTCCTAATTTAGGTATCAGCACCATATTTGTGTCATAAAAAGAATTTTGTAGGATTCCTTGCTTATTTTGCCAAACAATTTGTATAATATTGGGATTAATTATTTTTTTAAATGTTTGGTAGAGTTAACTTGTGAATCTATCTGGCCCTGGAAATTTTTTCTTAGGGAATTCATTGAAGTCTTCTTCAATTTCTTTGTCTGAGATGGGAAAACTTAAATATTTTATTTCCTTTTTTGTTAATTAGGCAATTTTATATTTTTGTAAACATTCATTTCACCTAGATTATCAAATTTATTGTCATATAATTGGACAAAATACTTCCTAATGATTGCTTTAATTTCCTCTTCATTGGAGGTGAAATAATCCTTTTCATTTTTGATACTGGTAATTTGATTCTCTTCTTTTCTTAATCAAATTAGTCAATACTTATTTTATACATTTTTCCATAGAAAGAAGTCTCAATCTTATTTATTAGTTCAATAATTCTCTTATTTTCAATTTTATTAATTTATCCTTTGATTTTTAGGATTTCCAATTTAGTCTTTAATTGGGGCTTTTTAATTTGTTCTGTTCTTTTTCTACTTTTTTTACTTTCATGCCCAATTCCTTGATCTGCTTCTTCCTCTATTTTATTGATATAAGCATTCAGGGATATAAATTTTCCCCAGTACTGCTATGGCTATATCCCATGAATTCTATTATGTTGTTTCCTCAATGTCATTTTCTTGAGTGAAATCAGTGATTGTTTCTATGATTTGATCTTTGATCCATTCATTTTGAAGAATTAGCTTAGTTTCTAATTACATTTTAATTTGCCTTTCTGTGAACCCTTGCTGGTTATAATTTTTATTATATTATGATATGAAAAGTTGGATTTATTTTTTCTGCATTTAGTTGTGAAGTTCTTATGTCCTAGTACATGGTCAATTTTTATATGTACTATGTGTTGCTGAAAAGAAGATATATTTCTTTTTATTCCTATTCAATTTTCTCCAGATATCAATTAAATCTAACTTTTCTAAATTTTCATTCACTTCCTTTACTTCATTCTTACTTATTTTTTGGTTAGAGTTATCTAGCTCTGAAAGAGAAAGGTTGAGGTCTCCTATTAGTATGGTTTTATTCTCTATCTCCTCCTTCAGCTCCTTTAGTTTCTTCTTTAAAAATCTGGATGCTCTTCAATTTGGTGCATATATATTAAATACTGATATTTCTTCATTTTATCAAGATGTAATTGCCTTCCTTATCTCTTTTAATCCAATCTATTTTTGCTATAGATTTGAGATTATGATAGCTACTCCTGCTTTTTCTTAATCCCAATAGATTATGCTCTAGCCGCTTATCTTTACTCTGTGTATGTCTACCTGCCTCAAATGTGTTTCTTGTAAACAATGTATGGTAGGATTCTGGTTGTTAACCCATCCTGTTATCCACTTCATCTCATTTACATTCACTGTTATGATTACCATCAGTGTATTCCCCTACATCTTGATTTCCTCTTTTAATCCTACCCTTTCTCCTTTCACTCTGTCCCTCCACATCAATGTTTTGCTTTTAATCATTTCCCCCATTCTCCCTCCCTTATATTACTCCTCTTCCCACCACTACCCTTTTTATTCCCCTCCTACATCTCTATAGGATCTTTTAATCACCCCCCCAATTTCTCCCTTCTTTATATTGCTCTTCTCCCACCATCCGCTTTCTTGTTTCCTTTCTATAGGGTTTTTTTCCCTATTTCCCCTTATTCCTTTTTTCTCTATAGGGTAAAATAGGATTCTATACCCCAATGAATCTGACTTCTCTCTGAGTCAACTCCAGCAAGAGTAAGGTTAAAGTATTACCCTTCACCTCCCTCATCCTCCCCTCCAATATAACAATTTTTCCCTCCATACCTCTTTATTTGCAAGGGGAATGTTGAGGTCCCCCACTAGGATGGTTTATCTATTTTCCTCTTAAGCTCCTTTAGTTCCCCTTTGAAAATCTGGATGCTATGCTATTTGGTGCATAAATTTTTAGTATTGATGTTACTGTATTGTTTATATAGTTTCCTTCCTTATCTCCTTTAATCAGATCAAATTTTACTTTAGCTTTGTCTGATACCATGATTACTACTCCTGCTTTTTTTACCTTAGATAATGCCTGATAAATTGTGTTCCAGCCTTTTATCATTAATCTGTGTATGTCACCCTTCCTCAAATTTGTTTCTTGTAAACAACAGACAGTAGGATTCTGATTTTTAATCCACTTTGTTTCCATTTTATAAAAGAGTTCATCCCATTCACATTCACAGTTATGATTACTTTGTATTGCCCTCCATCTTGTTTTCCCTTTTTGATTCTGCTCTATTCCCTTTCACTCTGTTCTTCCTCACCAATGTTTTGCTTTTTATCACCCTCCCACATCCCCCTCCCTCTAATTCTCTCCCCCTTCCCTTGTCTTATTCTACTTCCAATTCTCTATAAGATAGGATTCTATACCCCAATTAATATATTTGTTTTCCCTCTCTGAACCAGTTACAATAAGAGTAAAGTTTAAGCAATACCAGTCACCACCCTTATCCTCCCCTCACTGTAATAATTTTTCATGCCTCTTTATGTTATATAATTTACCCCCATTCTATCTCTCCCTTCCCTTTTCTCTCATTGCAATCCTCTTTATCACCCCTTGATTTTTTTTACATATCATATCATCAAAATCCACTTAGTTCCCTACCCCCTTTCTAAGTATATTCCTTCCATTTGCTCTACTAAAAATAACATTTGAGGATTATAGATATCCTTTTTCCATGTAAAAATAAAAGCATTTTGACCTTGATGAGTCCCTTAAATTTTCTCTTTATTATTTCTCTTTTTAGGATTCTCTTGGGTCTTGTATTTGAGCTTCAAATTTTTTGTTTGGGTCTGGAATATTCTGCAGGAATGCTTGGAAATCTTCTATCTTACTGAATGCCCATTTCCCCCCTGAAAGAATATATTGAGTTTTGCTGGACAGGAGTCTCTAGGTGTAAATCTAGATATTTTGCCTTCCTGTATATAATATTTCAGGCCTTCCAATTCTTTAATGTGAAAGCCACTAAGTCATGTGTGATCCTAATTGTAGCTCCATGGTATTTGAATTGTTTCTTTCTGGCTGCTTGCAGTATTTTCTTCTTGTCTTGGAGGGGAGGGGACTCTTGAATTTAGCTATTAAATTCCTGGAAGTTTCATTTGAGGATTTTTTCTGGAGGTATTCTGTGAATTCTGTAATATTTATTGGGAGAGATGGGGAGGATAGGAAAACTGGGGATAAAGTGAGGTTTATATGGGGGTATGGAGTAGTTGAGAGGAGAGAGGGAATATTGCTCGGTGAGCAAAGGAGAGAAATGCCCTCATCCGAAAGGAAGCAGCAGGGGTCCAATAAGGTCTGTTTGTCTTTGAATGATTGAACTGATGTTCAGCTCCCTCTATGCCCAGAAAAGATAGTCCACTTATCTGACTGTGAATTCAAATAATATAAAGTTTAATAACCAGTTGGAATTGGAGTTTTTCTCAGTTTCAGAACTGAGGCCAGGCCCAGAGGCTGGAAGAGGGTTTCTCCCATTCCTGTCTACTCTATATCACTCCTTGCTTTGTCTAATTCAGAATCTTAGCAGTAGACAGAAAGCAAACAAGAACAGGTCTGATCTTCAGAAGTGATTGGGCCTGAATCTTCAGGCTGAACCAAGAAGAGGCACACCACACCAGACTGGGCTGAATGAGCTCCTCCCTCCTCCCACACCAGGAAGGAAGTCCAAACCCCCAGGAAGGAAGTGCTAGTCACAAGACCCAACTGCCACTCCCAGTTGCCCCTTCCCCCACCAACTGTCAGTCTAGTTTCCTTTCCACAATCATCCCCTTTTTTTGTTGTGACCTTCCCAAGGTCACTTATTTATATTATAGTTACCAATTTACTAAATCTACTCTAAGGATTCTTTGCAGGAAAGTTTGGGCAAGGATAGTTTTGGGTTTTACACTAAATTCAGTACAATAAATGTTGAACAAAACCATTACAAGAAATTTGAATCTTAGTGCTAATACTACTTACTCTAAGTTAACTAACACTAATACATTATTTATAGAAATTATTTGCATATAACACAACAATATACATTGTTCCACATCATGATGTCAGTCAAATAGAAATATCTATAGATCTTTCTATTTGCCTATGGAACTTGCCTTATGGAACTAACTATATACATATTTACATTTTGCATAAATACAATTTTAGACACTTGTTTATATAACCAAGGTTTCTCAATATGTCAGTTTGTGATTTTGTGTTTTGTGTCTAATAGTGTTGTGTTGAATTAATATTTATCAAGTTTCTTCAGATTTCCACTTCTCATGTTGACTGATGGATCTCTTCTTTCTTCCATGTTATGTAGTGATGCATGCTATTTCCCTAATATGTGAAATTACTTTTGTTCTATTATTTCAACATACTCAGTCTTACTTAATATAAGTCTCATTTTCCATCTGTCCTCTTCTTATATAAACAAATTTATAAAGTTCAAAGTCTTAACTGTCCATTTCAGCTTTTTTTTCCTTGATGCTTTTCCTCTGGGCTGGTGTAAAATCTTTTCCTCTGGGATACTTTTCCTCTGGGCTGGAAAGTTGTCTTGAACATTATGTGTCACTATTATTTCTTTGTGTTGTACTTTTATGTTAATCAGTTTTTGTTTTCATTTCTCAGTCCTATCTTTTGTCTAATTCTCTTCTATGCCTATTACAGTGGTGCTGAATTTTTTCTGGTTTTACGTGGGAATAATGGAACCATGAGTCTTTCCCTGCAACTTTTATAGCTATTGGGGCAGTAAGCAATACTTCATGTGGTCCAGTCCATTTTATGTCTGTAGCCAATTTTCTATTGAATTTTTTTAAGTATAATATGTCTCCTGGTTTGATGTTGTGCAAATTGTAATCCAGGGGTACTGTTTGTTGTATCAAGCCCATTTCATAAAACTCTGCTATTCTTGTTTGTAAAGCTTGTGTATATTTTGTTAATTGACAGTCTAATTTGTGAGAAGTTCTACATCAGAGAAAGGAAGATGTGATAGGATCATTACATTGTTTGCTTCTTCTTCTGTTTGTTTTCTATCAAGTATATGATTTTGTTGTACTGCTAATTTAGTGTCTTTATCCACTTCCAAGTACTTTTCACAAAGTTCTTGGTAATTCTTGACTCCCAATGCTGCCAGCATTTCTTCTAATGAGATTGTGTAGTTTATGTCCTTAACTAACTCTTCTGGCTGGATCATTTGTTCTTGTTCTCCTAGCCTTGCTCCAGACCCAAACAAATCAGACTGCTTCAGCACAGACTACCCTGGCCTAGAATCCCAGACTTTACCACAGGTTTGGAATTTCAAGGAGTATGGGTTGGTTCACTACTGCCAGTGAAGGCACAAAGCACAGAGAGCAGGGTACCTAAAGAAAAAAATATCTCAGCATGTACTGGGACACTGAGAGGAAAGAGAAAATGGAGCAGGCTGATATTCAGGGCATCTGCTGCTGTGCACCAAGAGAAGAGACTTTTTTATGTAAATCTTAGAGTACAGGGACATGTAAACAAGCATGAGGTAATGGTACAATACATAATGCTTAGATACATAAACAGAAGGACAAGTGGGCAAAGAGCTACTTCAAAAGAATTCCAAAGTTTCTTAAAGATCCTTAAGATAATAGCAGAAATAGCAATGCATCAGTCTATCCTTCAAACATTGACTCAAGCACTTTCCAGAACAGGAAAGTACATTAGGCAAGGATAACTTTTGTTCTTTCCTGGATCACTGCTTAGTCCAGGACATCTGGTTTCATCCTGGATCAATGATAGTTTGCTTTTATCCCAGGTGGACTGTCCAAGGTTATTTAATATTAACTTATATATGAGACATTGATCCTTAGAAGGATCCTTTAACTCATATAGGATCCTGAAGTTGCCATGCCTGGATCATTATTTTGGCATTGATCTTTAGAGTGACAAGTTCAGGTCATTCACGAGTATGTATGGTATCCACATTGCTTGCAATATTTTCTCCTTGTCCAGGGAGTTCTTGAACTTGATAACAACATTCCTTGAATTTGTCATTTGGGTATTTATTGTAGATGATTTGTAGATTCTTTCGATTTCTATTTTACCCTGTTCAAGAATATCAGGGCAGTCTTCTTTGCTAATTTCTTGTAAAATTAGGTCTAGACTTTTTTATCATGATTTTCAGGAAGTCCAATAATTCTTAAATTGTCTCTATTGTATCTATTTTGCAGGTTAGTTGTTTTTTCAATGAGATATTTCCCATTTCTTTTTTCATTCTTTTGATTTCACTTTATTTTCTTGATATCTCATGAAGTCATTGACTTCTACTTGCTCAATTCTAATTTTTAAAGAATTAATTTCTTCCATGATCTCTTGATTCTCCTTTTCCATTCAGTCTATTCTACTTTATAGAACTCTTTTCTTTGTTGTATTTTTGTGCCTCATTTACCAACTTTGCGTTTTAAGCTGATATTTTCTTTTTGCATTACTTTATTTTTTTCCATTCTTCTTATACTAGTATCATTTGATTTTCAAACTCCTTTTTGAGTTCTTCTAGCACCTGATACCAATTCCCATTTTTCTTTGAAGTTTTGCATGTAGCTGGTAGATCTCATCATCAACTACTGTATTATAAAGGGGAGGTTAATTTGTACCTGAAGGGTTCAGTCTTTTGGTATAGAAAGGGAGAAAGAGAGGAGAGAAACGAGAAAGAGAATTTCCCTTCTCAAAGTGGGGTTCAGAGGAGATAGCTGATGTTTAGGGTTGGCTCAGAGAGACGAGAGGAGCTTTGAAGACTTTCCCTCTTCTGCCTTCCCTCCTTAGCTATGGCTTCTCTCCCAGATTCACTCTTGTCCCTCTTGTTCCCCCTCCACTACTTGAGACCAAAGGGTCTCCACACCACTTGGGGAAAAGTTAACTCTTTTAATGTCAACTCAATCAAGGTAATACAAAGGAATAACTAGCATGGAAAGAATGGGAAAGGGAAGTGAGGGAAAGGGGTCCCTGTCTCTATCTAAACCCTTTTCCCTCCCTCCTCGAGTTTGGGGGGAACTCAGGTCTTGGCAGCCTAAGCCCCCTGAGAGAAAGTCAGGTTGACTCACCCCTGGGCAACAAGAGCTGAGGTTAAAGTCTCTTCAGGTTTCTCTTCAGAAAGTCCTTCCAATTGGGGAATGTTAGGGGGAAGGATTTCCAGTCACCAGCAGGAAAAGTGGGTAACCTTCAGGAGAAAGACTGAGAGAGACCAACTCCTCTACTAGCCAGAGTCTCCTCCTCCTCCAGATTCCAAGCCCTTGGGGCCCCTCCCCCATCGAGGTGATCAGTTTCATACACTCTTCAGCCTAGCACTTTTTCTTTAGTGCCAGCCTCTGTCACACTACTGACTCTGTGCCTTGCTCTTTGTCACCATAAAAATTTTCTATGACTAGTTGTTTCTTTTGCAATTTTCTCATTTCCCAGCATTTTTTGCCTGTGGACTAAGAGTTCTGAAAGTTGATGATTCTATTTCCTCTGGTGATGACTCAGCACTCTGAGCTATTTTATGCTGAGGCCAGTGCTTCACCACAGTGCACCATTAAAAGGGCCAATTGAAGACTTCTGAGCCTCACTGTGGACTGGTCCCAGAACTTGGGACTTCAAGAGGTGGGTGTGGGGTATGGAGTACTCTATTGTTGGTGTAGATAGGGTCCCAGGATCCCAAAGTTGGCTATGTGCAGGCTCAAAACCTGGAGCAGTAGGTGGGGTTGGGGGGCGAGGGGTCAACTAGCACACCTCTATGTGCAGTTTTACTTCCTGTTCCCCCTTATCCCATGAAAATTGACTCTCTTTGCCTACCTTTCAAGTTGTTTTCCACGGGAGAGCCTCCCCCACCCATCTTGCTTTTGGTTTTTTACTCCTGTCGTTTTGAGATTCTTTTAAAGGTTACTTTGGATGGCTTCTCAGAGCAGTTTCAACTTTTGCTGCTTCTAAGCCACCATCTTGGCCTATCTCTGCTTTAATAAGCTATCTGCACATCTCTTAAAAGTAAGACACTATCTTCCCATCCTAAAGATCAGTACCACAACTTTCCCAATAGTTATAGCAAATTATTTAATAACATGTGCCACAATATATCAAGAAGAAAATAATCATCTTTTATTTGATGGATGATATTCTAGATAAAAGTGAATTGAGGAACAGCATAAGTATTCAACATTTTTCTGGTACAGTCTCTAATTAAACTTTACTAGAGAATAGAAATTACTTCAGAGGAAAAAAAATTGCTACTGATTAAAAACTTTTACTGATTAAGAATTTGTTCAATAGAAAATAAGGAATTTTCTCAAATAATTTTAAAAGGAAAAGATAATGAAAAGATGTTGTCCATGTGTTTTATTTAATAAACATTAGAGAACTAGACAAGGAAATAATATTAAATTGGTCAAGTTTGCTAAGGTTGCCAGCTTGGTTTTTTTGTTGTTGTTGCTGAAACCTATGAGAAGTGGCAGATGGAAAAAACATCTTGGGGGATATGACAGCTTGATGGCAAATGAATTCCACTTCCATAAGTGTTAGGTAAGGCACAATGACAAAATTGTCAAGGTGTCTTATTTAGAGTGTTCTCAAATTATAGGATCTCCTACAGGATACTGGTTTCTTGGTGGATGTTATGTGTGTCCTAATCAAAATGTCATTTTTACATTTATTCCATATAGTTACAAGGGGAAAATGATCTATCATTGTACTGATATGTAATCAGCACTTGGATAAACTCTCCACTTGTCCTGCTCTAATGAATGGCACTGCATGACATGGAGGGATTCTGAATCTGGAAGTCTTTACTAATTGAACCTCACTTCTGGCAGGTCCTTCTAGACTAGTTGCATTTTTTGTTTACATCTAGCAGTAGATCATATCTATGTTATCCATGAACAAGCATAGAGAAGTTCAAACAGGCTTATCATCAATGCCAGGATGCCAAGGGATGACTATTTCAAGACTTGTGATAGGACTAATATTTACCAGCGTTTCCCTAACACAGCTTCTTGCTTCCAGATCACCACATAGGACAGCCCAGGACTTTTCTCCTTCCCTAAACCTTAACCATTAACTTTCCCTAAAGAAGACCAAACTTAATCCCTAATCCTGATGGACCAGAGTTTCCCCTACATACTCAATCTTTTGACATAAAAACCATTCCCTCTATGGTGGTATCTTCTGGGAATGACTTCAATACAGATCCACTTTCCCCTATATCAGTGAGAGGTTTGTGCTTTTGTTCTCCCCCTTCCATCCCAAGATATGGTTCTGGAGTTTCTTGTAAATTAGCTATTATGGTATTTACATGCACAGATTTCCTATTATCATTTTTACTTTCTTGCCCCAAGATTTGTAAAACACTTGTATCACTTTGGACCACTGTTGTCTGTGAGCTAACAGCTTGCTCAGAGGAAAGGTTTGTGTTTGTATTAATTTCAGTTTGAGAATTGCTTGAATGAGGTTTCACTATCAAACACTCTTCTGTTCCCACTCCCTTATATTGTTTAGCAATCTCTGGTTCAGGGAATAGAAAGTCACTGGAATTTTGGTATTGATCTGTGCTAAACCCATCCCCAGGACTAGTATCTTTGAGTGTTATAGGATTTCGCAAGTAAAATCTTTGGCTTTTGGATTTAAGTTAGTTCTCATTTTCCTTTCTTTCCTCTCTTAGATGTATAATTTTATCAGCTCCAAAGTCTCTTGCACCAGTGTCTCACTTAGCTATCTTGTCAGAATGGTCTGGATACTTAAGTTGCTGTTTGAAAGATTTGCTATCCCCATTTGATTTTCCACTGTCTAGATCCATTCTGCAAGCTAAAAACTTTTCCAAAAAGGATTTAATCTCTTCCTTGCTTTTCTCCATGCAGTTTTGTGTACCCATGTATTGTGAGCCATAAATGTCATATTTCATGTCTGCTGTTGTCTGTGCAATTTCACTCTCCATCTCAATAATACCTTTCTGTTTTGTACTTAAGTTGCTTCCCTTGGCATCTTGCCCAACTCTCTGTTTCTCCACCACTAAAATTTTAAAGTTTTCATTTTCCTTTCTACCATCTCCTTTTTTCCCCTTTATGCTTATGCCCTCATGTTTCCTCCCTGGGGTACCCTCCAAATTCTTCTCTTTTTCACTAGATAATGCTAGAGCCTGGCATCATGCATTATAACACTCATTTCTCACTACAACTTCTGAATAATGGGGTTTTGCTCCAGAAGCTATTGCTACTTCTATGGATTTCAGGTCTGGGGTCTCCTGTTCTCAAAGTCTGCAGTGAGAGCAACACTGCTTGCTATTAGAGTCCTGTCTTCCATAGTTTTTGTTATTATATACTTTTCCCTGATAATATGCATTTCGACCTTTCCCATCTCTCTTATTTTGGCCCTGTTCATAACAATGTTTCATTGGGCAGTTCCTTACTATGTGTCCTTGACGAGAACACAAAAAACAAGTCTTGGTATCTCTTTGCACCCTCGGTTGACTTTGGGTGTCTATCTATACTGTGTGGTTTGTCTGTTAAATGTCTTAATTGTAGCCAGGTTTTTAACCTCCTCTAATTCTTTCTGCCTTAACATTTCAGAGGTCTCTTGGAGCTTTTTCTTTAGATCATTCTTTTCTTTTTCTTGATCTACTTTGTTATCATGAAGATAGGTGGCATTGTCCCTAAGTTCATTAAGTGAGATGGTGTCAAACTTAGGGCAATAATTCCTGAAGAAATTCCTCAAATGCTTATCACAGCCCTTGAAAAATTGTCTCCTCATGTGTACTTCTACTTCTTTTGAATCAGAGCTAAAACGTAACAGTCCCTCAGTTTTTTCAATAAGGCGATCAATAAATGTGCTTGGGTGTTCATTTTTTTCTTGGGATAATCTGTCAAATTTTCCCCATACATTGGGTCTTTCTGACAACTGCTTCATTCCATGCAATAGATCCTCACAGCATTTTCTTAGATAAGCCATTGATCTTGGATTAGAAAAATCCAGATCCTCAAAAACTTCTGGTCAGCTTGTGAGTAAGAAATCTTTTCTAGTTTGCTCAATAAAATTCTTAAGTTCCTGGGGTGTAAAAAGTTCAGATAAAAGAATTTCTACATCCTCAAAATCTGGTTAATAGAGGAAAAATTCTCTTTTCAGTTCTTTACTTGTGAGATAAGGCTCTAATAAAAATGTAGGCATACGGTTATGTAAAAACTCTAAGTCATGGGTGGTGAATGATTTATGAACCTTTGCATGTAAAATGCCAAAGTTATCAGTGACCTTAGCTACATCACCCAAAGGCATAATCTTTTGAGCCTTTGATGCATTCTCAAGATTGTTAGCAGATGCATTAATTGGTGCCTGTATGTTATTGGCAAGGTCATTTCCCCCTACTGCACCAAATTGTGTCCTGTGAATTTTAAAATCTCCATCTTGGTCTAGCACCCAAAAATTGTGCACACCCACACTACACGGGCATGTGCTAGTCAATGACAAATCAGAAATAACTAACTGCCCACCTGGGCTGTCCTAAGCCAAGCTTGAGCCACCATTGGCACATGTGAGGCACAGGAAGTGACGGAGAGAGCAGCCTCTGGAATTCTCTCACTTCCTGTAGACAGGGCTAGACGCCAGTTCGTGTTAGAAGCTTGAACAGAGAGGAGGCCCGCAGACAGCTTCCCTTCAGATCGGTCACATGAGTCAAGGACTGATTCCTTCCACCTTGGCCTTTTGGGCCTAAACTCCCTCTGCCTTGGTCAGAGGTTGAGTAACCCCTTTCCCTTTTCTCCTCTCTCCTTCTCTCCCTCTCCTTTTCCCTACTCCCATTGTGATTAAACCTCCATAAACTCCATTCTGACTTGAGTGTTTCATTTTAGGAATTTCATAAGTAAATTCCTTGGCGGCCATTGTTCAATATTATAATAATTTTAAAAGGTGAAAATTTTCACCACCACAGTCCCAGTATTAGTATTAGTAACTACATCGTCCTTATTAGTCTGTCCCATCACATCCCCAGTCTCCTTGTCGGTTCCCTTACCCATGCTTTGTTTTCACTGTATATAATCCTGGCATGCCTCAGTTATAATAAGGATCTGACCAAGCAATGTCTCTAATCTATTATCAACGACTGGAGCATGTATAGTTTTCTTTGGGAAGATCAAGTTGGTAGAAGCTTTGATATTCTTTAAGATGTTAGTCACTACCAAGAACACAACATAGACTTGGGGTACGATTTGCCAGAGGTAATTTACATCTAGACAATTCATTGGCAACTGAGTCCATCCCATAGTCATATTGGTTAATGTCTCCAGAACATTGTCTATCATCCCTGCCACTGTATTATAAATGATAATAGTAGTAGTCTCTCGGTAACAGAGGATGACTATTGTCTTTGTGTGTTTTTGTGCACAAAGACACTTGTGCATGAAGATTTGAGTGGAAAAGTAGTTGCACAGAGATAGTCCCACTCTCTCGGCGTTGGAAGCCTGGGTCCATTGGCACGAAAAGTCATTACACCTGGAGACTTCCTCAGCTCCATAGGATGGTCGTGTTGTCTTTTGTGCTCCAACATGCCCTAAGCACTCCACAGTGCCTTGCTACGTCGCCCTCTCAGCCGTTGAACCTTCTTATTGGTTTCTTCCGCCTGTTCCGCCGAAGCAGTCTTCACATGCTGGATGAGCAAAGCCCTAGTTCACCAGGGCTCAACGTCCCGATGGCTACCCTCACAAGGTTTAGCCGGCCTGTCGAAGCCGTTGCCCAGGGTGTGGCCGCTGCCACATGCTAGCAGCTACTGGGAGCCACAAGTGAGAGCTGGGTGTCAGGTGGGAGTCAGAGGCTGGAGAGCTGCTCTAGGAGGGCACGACAAGCCCTCCATACCAGAGATATTACTCCTCCCTGAGCACCCCATACACCCCATTATAAATGATAAAGTAGTCCCAATAAATGGCGATTATTCCTAGCACAGTCAACCAAAGTATTAGTTGTAACATGTTCCCCATTAGATGTTTTCTAGGCTCTAACTGCCAGGAGTTAACAGTTAGAAAATGGTTGTAGTCCCCACAAGCTTTGCTTCTAGCTAGATAGGATCCAAGATGGCTAGATTCTATCACTGTACAGCCTCCCTTTTGCAATAGACGCTCTCTCAGTATTGTAACTGACCAGGTAGTTGGTAACTGACTGGTTCTCCCTCCCCTCCCCCCAAGGAATCAAGATGTTTTTGATCCTGTGTGGAAACTGCTAGGCAGAGTCAGTGACAAAGGCTGCTCCCCTCAGGCATTGTAATTGACAACTGACAATTGATGGCAGTTGGTGACAGTCACTAAAGATTATTATTTTTTAAATAAATGGGGTCCTTATTAATCTGGGGTGCCAACTGTTTTTTTAAAAAGATATTTAAAAAAGCAAGGGAATGTACTCCCGAGGGAGGCTTGTACCCTGAAGTATGGAGAGAGGGGAAGAGAGGAGAACTCCCTACTCCAGGGTTCAGAGGAGACAGCAGATGTCACAGCTTAACTCAGAGAGAGGAGAGGGGGTTTGAAGATTTTCCCCCTTCTGCCTTCCCTCCTTAGCTAAAGCTGCTCTCCCCAGTTTGCTCTGGTCCCTCTTGTCCCCCCTCCGCTACTCGAGACCAAAGGGTCTCCCCTTGATTCCGTTCAGTCACACTCAGCTTGGGGAACAGATAACTTTTAATGTTAACTCAATCAGGTAATAAAAAAGGAATGGGGAAAAAAGGTTGGGAAGAATGGGAAAAATGAAAAGTGGGAAAAGGGGGTCCCTGTCTCTATCTAAATCCTTTTCCTCCCTCCTCGAGTTTGGGGGGAACTCGGGCCTTGGCAGCCTGAGCCCCCTGAGAGAAAGTCAGGTGGACTCACCCCTGGGCAACAGGAGCTGAGGTAAAGTCTGCTCAGATTTCTCTTCAGAAAGTCCCTTCAATTGGGAAGTGCTGGGGGGAAGGATTTCCATTCACCAGCAGGAAAAGTGAGTAACCCTCAGGAGAAAGTTTTTATCCACCTTCTCTCTTCGATGTCTCCAGACAAGAGACCCTCACTGCTCTCCAGCCAGTCTTCTCTCCTCAGGAAATTCACTCCTGGGGCCCCTCCCCCATTGGGGTGACCAATTTCATATATCCTTCAGTCTGGCACTTTTTCTCTAGTGCCAGCCTCTATCACAATACCTTACTGGTCACTGAAAGGCATGAAAAGTCTCAACCACATGCAATTAGGGTCCCTGAAGCCCACATAAATCACTTTATCCTAAATTGTTGACCAGAAGCTTTTCCAAATGGAGATTCACCCAAAGAAAGCAAAGCTATATGACACTGTCTAATTATATATTCTTACTGTGTTGACAAAGTAGATCTTTTTATTAAGTGTTCAATGACTTATGAGAGCCACATTTCATTGCCAACATCAAACCTGAACTATCAGTGTGCAGACACCAGAGCCACACCTCTTACACAACTCATTGAGGGGCTGTAGTTTGCATCAGTGGAGAGAGTACACATCCAATGAAATAATGGATCTTTGAAGTATTACTTGTACTTATTATACAAGTAACTTGAAAAAATCCCATCTCTGGATGTACAGGATTTTGGGAAAGGCCCTACAGCTCCTTTATTACTAAAGGTACAGACCATTCCCTGGACACCCTAGAAAGAGAGTCTTTTTGTAAAACTCTAAAGTTGCCCTTGGAGAAAAAAAAAATGATTCAGGTGCAAAGATCCTAAGAAAAGTCATTCATTCTAAGGGTGAATAGCAATAAAGATTTAAAAGAAGCTGAGGAAGAGAATCAGATCTACTAGCTTCAGTATGAAAAGGAGTTGAGTTTTGGTTCAGAGCATCTGTCAAAGATGGCAAGGGCTAAACAACTGATGATGAAGTACCCCTGCACTTTTCCCCTGCCCTTCATACAGGGAATTCCACATAATGAGCACAGGTCAGAGATCTTGTCACTCTCTGTCCACTCAAATTGTAGGTCATGAGCCCCTGCCAATGTGTGTATTTTAAGAAGCCAGCCAGAGTACAGGCAAGTAATGAAGTCATATAGTAAAAACTAAGCAAATCACATTCATATTGAATGAAATAATATGCAAAATGCTTTTCAAATCTTAAAGTACTTCATAAGTGATTGATAATGACTAATACTAGTTGTAGCTGAAGTAGTTGCTATAACTACTAGCTGAAGAAGTCATATTAGTAGCTAAAATAGTAATAGTAGAAGGTGAAAGATTAATAGCAGTAGTAGTAGTAGTAGTAGGATAATAGTAGAAATAGTAGTAATAAATCATCTAGATAATGTATAAATGGAAATTTTGAACCTTTTACTTCATTCCCCAGAAGTCCTTAGTATTTTCCAAAATTCCCTATAATATCTCCTGTGTCTCCACTTTGGCAGGATTACATTATTGGTATTTAACTGGCGGTAACTCCTCCCATGTTCTCTTCCTTTGGGTAAGTATGGTGGTAAGCTAAGAGTAGAGATTTTAAATGGGCTAATCAGCCATGGGCACGTTTTTATTTTGTATTTTCTTTATTCCTTGATTTATAATGATCATTTAATAAACCATATAAAATATAATATTTTTATTATTAGAGATATAATTTAATTTTTACAATAATTGACATTTGGAAAAAGATATGAAATAATGTGAATGACTGGCTACTAATAAATAGAAGGTTCCATTCAACTCAACAAGCATTAATAAAACATTTATTATTTACCAAGTCCTGTAGTAAGCATTAGGGATACACACACAAAAGCAACGATAGGCCCTAACAGTAAGGAGCTTATATTCTAATGGCAGAGCCAACACATGCAGGGGAATGATCACCAGAGAGCAGTTATAGGGAAAGTAAGTGGGAAGTAAATTGATAAAAAGGAGACCATCTAATTCCTCATTTTTGTCTTGCATTTGTTTTCAAAGTTTTGGGGGAATAATACTGCCAATACAAATGAACTTCATATTGACTGTGTGGAAAAATATTGCATCTAAAGAAAAGGGGAGGACTATAAAACTCTTATAGCTAGAAACTCTTAGTATGATCCAGTCCTCCTCTCTCTACTGAGTCTTCTCACCTCCAGGTCTAAGAACCTCAGAACCTTCATGTTCTGCTAAGGGAGGTAAGATGTCCTCCCTTTCATTCTGTGTAAGTACAAAATTGGTAGATACGGCTGCTAAAGAGATAGCTCATTACTAGTGATTGCAAATTTCATCTTGATACCTACACTAAAAGAGGGTAAGTGCCAGATCCAGATCCTTGAGTTTGCATTTCTGTTCAAGTTCTTTAAGGACCATCCCAGATCTCTGCTCAATGATAAATACAAGCTTTGGAGAACTGAAGGAGTCTGTGTGTGACAGTGGATGCCTCTCTAGCATGACATAGAAAGTAGAGTCATGAGCATCATAGTATAGTACAAATCAAGCTCTCTAGATCATGGCTACTGGGGGAGAGGCAGGGAGAGTGATTGGCAAGCTACTATCTACTCTACCAAGGCATCTACTCAGGACGATTGTTCCCAGTGATTCATCACATAGTGGCTCATTTTGAATTGTCTAGAAAGATGATTCTAAAATTGTGAATCTGTTGAGAGTGCTACTAACTTTAATTTAGTAAATTAAATTCAATTTCATTCAACCAGCACTTATTAAGTTCCTAACATATGCCAGGTGCTGCGTTAGATGCTAGGGAGACCGAGACAAAAAAAAATGAATGAAATTATTGATTCCCTCAAGAAATTTAAATTCTACTGGGGTGAGGAGGTTGTGTTTGGAGTTGTGTAGAGAGACATGTGCACAAATAAATACATATATATATATATATATGTATGTGTGTGTGTATATATATGTGTATATATATACATACACATCTAGAAATTTTCAGGGGCAAAAAGGTACTAACAACTATGTGAATATGCTTTCTGTTCCCTAAAAAATGGAATAATTGAGCAACATCAAGCATTGGAACACTAGTTCCCTACCTTCCTACCACTATTCCCAGGCTTCCATTATTCCATAACTTGGTTTATTTATTAATGAGGAAGTAATTCTCCATGTCGTTTCATTTACACTTCTTCCTGTTGTGGAAGAACATTTATGAACAAAGAATCAATTCCCCTTTGTTATTTTGGATGAAAAGTAAATATCTTCAACAACTTTGGATTTACCCAAGAGCAGTATTTTTTTTTTCATTTGCTCTGGAGACTTTATCTTTTTCTTTTGTTCTCTAGCTAAGCAAATCTCTATAGAAACATAAGCCATCAGAGATAGAAAGCCCAATCTCCCTGGGAAAAAGAAAAAAAAAAGAAAAAACCTTTCCCCCAACTATTTCTAAGTGCCTCTGTTCCTCATTCCAAATCACCTCCAGCTCGATCTTTCACTATTTCTTAGCAGACCATTTCCCCTCCGATTACTTTGAAACACTTTAAGCTCAAGGCATCAAAGACTGTGTCTGACTATGCTTATAAATTACTATATATAGCTCAACATTCTGACAATAGCCTATAAATACACTAGCATAGGCTTTTAAGGTATGCCAGAATTAAGCCAATGACTTAGTTAAGAAATTCCTTTTTAAAAGAGAAACTTGATTTAAATGTATTTAAATAGAGCATTTTCCCATTATTTTAATATCCATTATGTTCTTGCTTTCCCTCCACCAACCTCAGGCCTATATTATATCCAAAACTTGGTTTATTTGTTGATAAGGAATAATAATAATTCTTTGGATGAATGTGTTCTAGGCAACTGTAGTTAATATTTATATTCTCAAGAATGCAACAGATATAAGATTTTCTTATTATGGCTTTTGTCATTTAAGCATCCAGTAAGAAATTTTGTGATCTTGAAAGAAAGTCGTCAAAGTTGTGGCAGAACAGGTCTAGAGATGGAAGGTCCTGGGTTCAAATTTGTTGTCTGTGTGACCATGGACAAATCACTTAATTCCCATTGCCTAGCCTTAATTGCTCTTCATTCCTTGGAACAAATACACAGTATTGATTCTAAGACAGAAGGTAAGAGTTTTTACAAAAAAAGTTTATCTGATAATTAAATGGTTAAATGGAACTGGGGTGCAAAGGACCCGCCCCTCCAATTGAGGTAACACCATCAATGGATACTGGAGTCATTTTGAGAGAGCCTAGATATTCCCCATCTTCTTCTGAAAAACCCTGAAGGGAGGGGGAAAATATAACATACCTAGTCTTCAGGCATTGAGGGCGGGAGAGTAGATGTTACACATGCAAAGAGGCATTTTTATTAGAAAGTATTAGGATGAATTTATTATCTTTCATGGAGGAGCCTATAATTTGAAAATATTATTAATGAAAATTCTAGGCAATTTGCCTTACCTTGAAGTCATGTGTTATCACTTTAGTGTCACATCTTTATCATGTATAATATAAATATTCCAGGTAATCAATCAACAAGTATTTAAGTGCCTTCTCTGTAACAGGCACTATGTCATGTTTTTGGGGACACAAGTACAAAAAATCAAATAATCTCTCCTTGCAAAGTATTCTTGTTCTAATTGGGTAGATAAGTACATGTAAAAGTGTATATATGTAGGAGGCAGCTGGGTGGCTCAGTGGATTGAGAGTCAGACCTGGAGATGGGAGGTCCTAGGTTCAAATCTGGCCTCAGACACTTCCCAGCTGTGTGACCCTGGGCAAGTCACTTGACCCCCATTGCCTAGCCCTTACCACTCTTCTGCCTTGGAGCCAATACACATAGGCTCCAAGACTGAAGGTAAGGGTTTAAAAAAAATTGTATATATGTAAATGTAAAGTTAGTGAACATAACATAAACAAAGTAGTTCAATACAAGGTAGTTTAGGGGAGAGAGAGCTCTAGAACTTGGGGATTTCAGATCGTATAGAAGATAGCATTGAGCTGCATTTTAAGGGGGAAAACCCAATGAGGCACATCTTTCTCCTCCTGACTCCATTCTTGATTTCCAGACTTCAAAACCATACCTGTTGTTTCATCCTTCTCTCCACTCCTGGGGCCTCCTTGCCCTAAAATATCTAACTACTCCTATAGCCCCCTCAATCAATGCAAAGACCCTTTCCTTCTCCTTTCTCCCTCCTTCATGGACCCTCCATTTTGTGATTGGCCCAATACAGCCTTGATTCTCTTCCAGGCTTCAAAATGATGTCCCTCTATAAGTAATTTCATCTTCTATCTTCTCTCCCCCTTTCAACTCCCTTTTGTGTGTTGTCTACCACCATTAAAATATAAGATGCTTGAGGACAGGGACTGCCTTCCCTTTTAATTGTATTTGTGTCCCCTGCTCTTTTCACAATGCCTGGCACATAGTCAACCCTAAATAAATGCTTAATTCCTTCCTACTTTCCTTCTTTCCTCCTTCTTTCCTTCTTTTTTTCTTCATTCCTTTTCTCTTGCCTTCCTTCCTCTCTTCTGTTTCCTTCCTTCTTTCCTCTCTTTTTTCTTTCCTCCTTTCTTTTCTTTTTTCTTTCCTTCCTTCTTTCTCCCCTCCCTTCCTTCCTCTTTTGTTTCCTTCATCTTTTCTTTCCTTTCTTCATTTGCATTTCCTTTATAAAAGTCAATGTGTCTTGTTTCCTCTTTCGGTCCATAGTCAGTTTCATTATAAGCTATATAAAAGAGAAGCAAATTTATATCAATAGCTTGAAATCTATTCACTTTTACAAGTGAACAAAACCTTTTAAAAATCTAGTTAGATGTCCCCTACCATTCTAAGGTCTGTTTGAGACAGAATGAAAGTGAACACAATCCACAAAGGTTTTTTGAGTCCTTGGGTACAATAGAAAAATCCACATGCATTTTGAAACACCCTTAAGAAGGGTCAAAAAGAAAAGCAGAATCAGTTAAAAGAATTATCTGTTACTTCCATTTTTGATGACTAAAAATACTTATTCCAGTAAGTAAAATAATTTCTTTTTCCATTTATTGTTCCAATCTCTGGCAAACACCCTGGATCTTAAAAGAAGCATCAGAGTCAAATCATTTCATGCAAAGTAATAGAGTTTTATTGGGTTTCTCTTTGTGGCTAACCTGGAGACATCCAAGGTGGAAGGCTGGAAGGAAGAGGCAAGGGCAGCAAGGGAAGGCCAGTGGAGCAGCTGCTGCTAACTGTGGGATGTTAGGATCATGGAATACCAGATAAGATGGGGAAGGACGGGGAAGATGTACAAGCAGAAATGCTAGCAGAGCCTCAGGTGTAATTGGTCTTCAGGTCACAATAAGAGAAGGAAAAGAAGATTCAGGTTAGTTCTGAAAGAGGCCACCGCTTGGCCTTGGCACATTATGCCAAATTCTCACCACTCTTCCTGGTTTCGATGGATGGGACTCCAGGGAAGAGGTGCTAAACAGGACCAGGTATTTTATAGGGAGAGTCAGGCTCTCTCTCAGATGATTAGGATTGTTTTCCTACCTCTGGGCTCATGAGCAGGGAAGCAGTGAGGTCATGCAAGAGATATGTTTCTGGCATGTTCCAAGCATAGAAGATCCTAGCAAAAGGAGATTGAGAGCAGAGAGAACCCACTGCTGCAAAGACCAAAGCCTCAAAATCAGAATTTTTTCACACTACAACAATATTCAGTCTCTGGTTGCAAATAAAATAACTGTTTACAAACAAGGGCACATAGAGTTTATAACCAACAGCTTATTCCAAGAAGCATCCAGGTCCTGGTAGGTAATAACATTAAAATTGTTTTCTTACTTCCCTGAAAACATGGATAATGTGAAAACTTTGTAGCTCTCTGAAAAAGGCTAAAGACCAATTGATTGTAGCCAAATCTTAAATCTCATTCAGACCTTGCATTTGTTCCTCTCAGCATGTTTAAAGTATTAACAATTTGTATTATTTTTACATAAAAGCCATTTTTTATTTTTCCTTTAAAAAATAATAATAACCAGAACCATTTAAATGCTTTCAGGCTTCCTTCTAGGTGCTGAAACCATGTACCAGTCCAAAAGGTAAAATTAAATGACTCATTTCATTTATAATCAAAACTGTGAACCCCTTTACTTTTATTACATTGTGAATTCCAGTGAAAACCCTCACAACAGTTATTGAATTTTTCCCCTTAGAGCATTTATATTCAAAGCTATTATACAGTTAGTGAACTGGTAACTTTTTTTTTTCAATATGCTTCAAAAATTCATTTTAAATGCCCTGCAGAGAAGACAATACCAGCTATTACATGGTAGCAAAGGGAACCAACCTAGCCTTTCTAGAAAGTTGCCTTTAAAGAAAGTCCAAAAACAGCGATGAAAAATACTGTAGGCTAAAACTCTAGGTTAACATCCAGCAAAGGACGATGTGTATTATTTAATAACTCTGAATAATTGCCCTGTCCAAAAGAAAAGAATCTGCCTCTTTTTTTCCAAACAGTGGAAAGAACACTGGGTTTGTCATTAGAGAACAAAGGTTCAAATCCTAATTCTTCCACTTACTACCTACATGACCAGGGACAAGTCATTTGACTACTTGGGGTCTCAGAATCCACAACTAGGAAAAGAGAGGGCTGGACGAAATGATTTCTAAAGTCTCTTTCAGCTCCAATTCTATGATGCTTTCTGAAATGCTTTGAGATTTAATTCCATAGGTCTCTGAAACATATTTGTTTTAATTATTTCAATAAATTTGTCAAATGTTATGATCTAATTACTCAGCCTTCACTCCCACTAAAAATAAAAATAATAACATTAAAAGGAATTCTGAACCACAGCTTTTCTTTCTGTACAAGAAGCCTAACAATTGGAGGCAGAGTGCTTTTCCAGCCACTGAAGAGTAAAATATGGGTGGCATCAGATTTATACAAAATTCAATGATTCCATCTTACAAATTCATGTCTTCATTCTTTAAATAGATCATTCACTTATCTAAAGTGATGGTTAGGATTAATGTCACTATAGAAGGTGAAATAGTGTAAAATTAACATTCTAGATTTTACCTTATATACCTCAACCTAAAATATCATTTTCTTTTAAAATCTGGCAATTTACATTTCTGATTCTATTCCTAAGAGTATATTTGTCTGATAAAACACTCTTAACATCTCTTTTTATCTTAATCTATATACATGTTAATGAAAGAACTGAAGCACTCTTTTGCCTATTACTAGTTATCAGGAAGTATACAACCTAGTTTAAAGCATAATTTGTAAAATAAAATTTTGATATTTACTTTTGTATACACTTCCTATACAGCCTCTCAAAGAGATGGGGGGGGGGAGAGAGGTGGGGGAGATTATTTCAGCAAAACTAAACACAAGGAAAAAGGTCTGACCTTATATGTAGTGTTCCATACCCATGCTCCCTCACCTCAGCAAAGAAGATAGGAGCTGTATTTCCTTTTGAAGTTCAAGCTTGTTCATTATAAGTTCACAGCAGTTTCAAATGTCATGTTGTTTTGGTGGCTGTTCTTTCCATTTACATTTTTGTAGTCACTATGTAAATTGTTTTTCCATTCCTGATTACTTTCTTTGCATCAATGTATACGTTTTCCTGCTTCCTTGCTTATTGATTATGTTCATTGCCTATTACATTCATCTATCACCATTTATTTAAGTAGTTTATAATCTAAGGCCACTTACTTCAGCTTTACTTCCTTGCTACCATAAAAAGTGCTAATATAAATATTTTATAGTATCAGGACCTTTATTTTTATCTTTTATATCCTAAAGGTATATGTCTAGCAGTGAGATATCTGGATCAAAGGATATGGAGATTTTAGTCACGTTTTTTTTGGCACAACTATAAATTGCTTTCCAGTTTTTGCACCAATTCACAGTTCTAGCAATAGGGCAAAAAAAGGTCTGACCTTATATAGTGGGCCTCTCTTTCTGTAGTCTCTCCAAATTTGACTATTACCATATTTTGTCATCTTTGACAGTTCGCCAGGTGTGAGGTAAACCCTTAGAGTTGTTTTGACTTGTACTTCTCTTATTAATTTGGAATAATCATCAGAAAGTGGTTAATAGTTTACAATTAATAGTATAGTTGTAATAATCTTTGACTCTTATCTCTCATCTCCTATATTCAATTTGCTATCATGTTATACCTCTTCCTACTTTCAAATGTAATGGAAAGATAATTCAATTAGGAATTAAAGGACCTGAATTAGAAAATTGATCTCCCATTTACTATCTGAGTGGTCTTTGTTTGGCAAGACATCACTGGTGTCTATTTTCTCATTTGTTAAATGAGTTGAATAAAATGACTACTAAGATCTCTCCCAGCTCTATATCTATGATCCTATGACCATATTTTTCCTCATCATTCTGTATCCCAGCTACCACAATTTTATTCCAATTACTTTATTGCTTCATAGCTGGATTCTTATAATAGCTTCCAAGATAGCTCCTTGACTAGAATCTATTCCTCTCCAATCTACACCTTTTATATTGCAGATAACTCACTTTTTAAATCCCTTTTTTGTCATATTATACCTCTGCTCAAAAATCTACAGTGGTTCTCTTTCCTACCAAATCAAGTTCAAATTCTTCTCATTTTCAAAGGGCTCATAAAATATAATGCTCTCCTTGAGATAGGTTTCCTGTCTCCATTGCACACTACGATTATAATAACTTTCTTAGTTACGTTCATGTTATTGCTCCTGATTGTAAAATCCATCCTTTATCTAAGTCCTAGTTGAAGCCCCATCTCCTTCATTATGTCTTTTCCCTTATTCTAAGTCTATGCCAATCTCTCCCAGCTTCTGTGGTACTTACAGTCAGAACCACACAGTTTAGCATTTGTCCATGTATGGTTGCTCTGTTTCACCAATTAGACTCTACTGATCTTGAAGGTTATGAACCAGGTCTCCTACTTCCTTTATATTTTGCACAGAAATATCCTGACTATAGTAGGTGATAAATTAACATTTAGCAGTTACCTTAGAAACAGTGCCTGGGATAGAGTCTGAACTTAATAAAAACTTGTTAACTGATTTATTGATTAGAACATAAGTGAGTGAAGATCACAAAAGATATATTATCATCTCATATTATAGTTATATGTAAAGTTATATATACATATATGTATATGTATCAAGTTAACTTAATATTCAGCTTTAGCTCTGGGAATATTGTCCCATTTGCTGGGTTATAAGGACAAGTACAGAAAGTCTTCCCTCACATGTTTTTTTTTTCTTTATGATATCCTTCAGTTAAAGCTTTCCAAGTTTGTTCAAACCTACTAAAACAACATACAGAAAATCCCTCTCTTCTTCTTAGAGAAGATGACCTTTTACAAGGACTTTATTGTGCATAATGATAAAGCATAAAAAGTAATGCCAGGTTTTTGGACCTGAATCTATATAGTTGCATATTTATAGATACTCAAGGGCAAATCAGGTCTTCCCCCTTAATTAAGAAACTTTCACCTGAGCCCATCATCTCAAATTTTTATCCTCTATCTCTTCTCTCATTCACAACCAAATTCCTAAAATAAGTTGTCTACACTCATTGCCTACATTTTTCCATCTCCCACTCACTTCTTTAGATATGGTTACCATCTGCACCAGACAAATCTCTCATCAAGATTAACAATAATGTCTTCACTGTTCATCTATAGGTTTTTTTCTCAGTCCCTATTCCCTTGAATCTGATTTCCATCCCCTCCTCCTGGTCACTCTGCTCCTTTGGTTTCCATGCTTCCTGTATACTTTCCTCACCTCAACCTGTTAAATCCCCTTGCTTCATTCAAGAGTCAGAGTAGGTTTCTCCTCTCTTAGATGTCTTCCTTAGTTGTCCCCGATTGGTATTGCTCTCTGTCATCTCTTTTGGGCATACGTTGTATCTTCTCTGGTAGAATGTAAGCGTATGAGGGGAATGGACTGTTTTCATTTTTATCTTTAGATCTCTCTGCCCAGTAAAGTACCTTGCATATTCTATTTCTTAATAAATATCTGTTAAATTTGATTGAGCTATGAATGTCCAAGTACAACTGCTGATTAGACTAAAAGTCTGACGAGGATGGTTCCCTAATTCTTCCTCCAGTCTTCCTCTTCAGCAAATAATACATGTACTCTTCTATGTTGATTCAAAACCTCCTCTATATTTGTGTAATGGGGAGAAGTAAATAAGCCCTCTGGATTTGAAGAACCAAGTAGCTTTAACCTCTAGATCTCACAAGGTTGCCTCCAAGCCTAGAAACATCCATCTCAGGCTTGTTGTTTGGTAGCTTGTGCACAGAGAAAGACACAAGTGGAAGGAGTAGTCAAGAGCTTAGACTAGCCCAGGCAACAAATGTACGTAAAGCCATGTTGAAGAAGCCAGAAGTTGGGAAGGGTGGAAATGAGATGCCCTTCCCCAACCTCAAGGAAAGTCCTAAGGGAAAGGTTCCATGCCACATTATCTAAAGGAAAAAGAAAGAGAGTGAAAGTTGGGTCTTTTTATAAAATCTGTTCCGTAAATAGGCAGTTCTTTGTGACTCAGTGGCCACTAAGAGGCTTGCTTTCTTTTGAATTGATCTTTACTCTGCTGTCTCATGCCCCTGCCCTCTGCAAAACCTACCAAGCTTATCTCTTCCTTATAACAGTTCCTACAAAAGGGAGCTGGAAGGTAAAAGAAGCCATTAACTACATTTTCATGCCCTTAACCTAATTTTGTATATTTCCAAAATAATTTCTTTTAAACCTTAAGGCATATGTTAATTGGCATGCTTACAGTTCTCTTTAAGTCCAACAACTTCTGGAGGGGAATGTGTGATTTCCTTAGTGCAGGGAGTTCTATATATGGAAACATTCTTCTCTGTCATTTATAATCTTAGAAAGTCACCCATTATTTGTGTGTGTGTGTGTGTGTGTATGTGTGTGTGTGTGTGTGTGTGTGTGTGTGTGTGTGTAACTTTATAAGCTTATGTTTTACCTGGGAGAGAATTTGTATTCATATAAGTACTGAGGCTGTTATTGGAGGAGGGAAGAGGCATTTAGCATGTAAGAAAAGTTAATTAAATTCAAAATAACTTATTTTTAAAAGTGCTTTACTATATCCACATATGTGTTTATATGTATCTATATATACATAAAATATATGTATGTATGCATATGTAGTATATATAAAGAAATTCATACATTTTGTGAATACTACAAATAGAGTTAGATAATATGTTGAACTATGATACCAAAGTCAAGTATTCACAATGTATAATTTCACAAAAGTGAAAGAAAACTAACATTCTGTTCAATGCAGCTATAAATTCAATTTTAAATGATGTTGCTTAGATGACAGTCCTATATTTAATATTTCATAGGAAGAAATCTTCCATTGCACACATAATAAAACTGACACTAGGTACCGGTTTTATATTACTAAACTCAACTTGAAAAAGAACATACTTTTTTTGTTCCTAAATACAATTCAATTATAAAGAAACAGAAAACATTGTCTAAGATCAATAGCCTATTATTCTGTTAGGATGCTGGGTAATTTCAGCCCAGTTTAATCTATTGAAAACTATAGTACTACAATCTCTATATGCTTGGGAATTCCTACATAAGAAGTGACATGTATTTAGTTTAATTTTATTAGAACATAAAGGCTATATGTAAAAGTGAGGAGAATTCAAATGTGTAGCAGAAAATATAAAATCAACAGCTAACAATGTGATAGAACATAAAAAGAATTCTGTGTGTGTGTGTGGATTTTTTTTAACCAGACCTGTGAATTCCACTAATATAGGAAGCTCCTCATAGGGAATTGCTTCTACTAATACCTATCAGTGCCATTTGGCACATGTTCTTAAACCTCTACAATTAGAGAGATGCCTGGGGCACTGAGTGGTCGAATAACTTGCCCAGAATCACCAGCCATTAATATAACATATGTCAAAGGTAGGACTTGAATTCAGATGTTATTGAAGTTTTACAAAAAAAAAAAATTAACAGGAACTTTAATTACCGTGTCCTCATTTTCATAATATTTTCAGGAATAAAAGTATGCAAATGTATGAAAGCTGTGGACCATAATTTAACTAGGAATAAGTGTACATTTCAGATTCATTGTTGTTGTTTTAAGTTGGAAGGACATTTGGTTTCACCTTTTCATTTTTACATACAAGGAAATCAATCAAGGTCACAAATCATTAGAACTAAAATTCAAATCTCCTGACTCCTGAAACAATGTTTTTCAACTATACTAGAATCTTGATGATTTAATATCAACTATGCATGATACTAGTTTTAGAATAAATTTTTTTAGATTGACCTAGCAAGTCATTCGGGGGGGGGGGAAACACAAGTAAAATATATGACTCTAGGGGCTAGGTGGCACAGTGGATAGAACATCAGGCATAGGATGAGGAAGTTCTGGGTACAAATGAGGTCTCAGATACTTCCTAGTTGTGTGACCCTGGGCAAGTCATATAACCCTATTTACATATAAGAAAAAGGGAAGGCAGCTAGGTACTCAATGTGGCTTAAGAATCAGGCCTAGAAATGGGGGGACCCTGGTTTCAAATATGGCTGGGAGGTCCTGGGATTGAAGCTGGCCTCAGACACATTCCAGCTATGTGACTCTGGGCAAGTAACTTAATCCCAATTGTCTAACCCTTATCACTTTTCTGCTTTGGAATAAATACACAGTATTGTTTCTAAGATGAAAGGTAAGAGAGAGAGAAATAAAGAGAAAGAGATGGAGGGAGGGAGGGAGGGAAGAAGGAAGGAAGGAAGGAAGGAAGGAAGGAAGGAAGGAAGGAAGGAAGGAAGGAAGGAAGGAAGGAAGGAAGGAAGGAAGGAAGGAAGGAAGGAAGGAAGGAAGGAAGGAAGGAAGGAAGGAAGGAAGGAAGGAAGGAAGGGAGGGAGGGAGGAAGAAAAACAACCTTTGGATTAGTTCAGCAGCTACATAGGATGAGAATTGAACAATAGGAAGAAAAAAGACTAGATTATTTTTGTGAAATTGTACAGGTCTTTGTATTCTCAAGGTTCTTCTTGACACGAAAATCTATATTGTTAACACTGACATTTTTCTGATGAAACTATGCTCCTTGAGAATAGATATGGTTTCATTTTTTGGCTTTATATTCCTAATGCCTCATAAAGTATCTGATATTCAAAAGTAAGTGATTAATAAATGCTTGTTGACTGATACAAGGCTGCAAATTGTGAAAAACTCATATCTCAGAAGAATGAAAATCAAAAGAAACCTGAAGTACAATGCAAAAGAGTGAATAAAAATAGGCTGCAGTATATTATTAATGATGTCTATCTAGCAAAAATTGTTGTAAAAGACCTTATCATGGAAATCTGTGAATGAGACTGGGGGGAGGAATAGGCTGATCGTATTGTAAGAGAAAGATATAATAAGTCAAAGTGCCACAGTGGTACTTTAAAAACATGGGAAGATCTGGAAGAAGACTCTAGTGCATTGAAGTGTGCTTTAGTGAAGGATTTGTGGGGGGCAAGAGACAAGTCATACTGAATGGAAGTCTCAAATGGTTGTAATTTACATCAGTAGGAATAGCCATATTGATGAGTTCCTAAATCCAATTAAGTACAAAAAATCATATAAAATATATTCATGCGGAAAATGTATTTAAAAGCATATTTAGGGTATATTTAAAGTTTACATCTGAAAAAATCAATAAAACAAGGATAAGATGATATGAAATAAATAAGATTTTATACATACTTTTTCAGAACTCATGCAACTGAGTCAGGATTCATCCTTGAAAATAATAAAGTTAGGACAGAAGTAATAAGAAGTATTATTTGAGTTATAGAAGAAAATATTTGAGTTATAGAAGAAAAATCATGTAATATGCCTGTAGTTTTAAATAGGTATATCCAACACAGACACAACCTGTTTACAATTGGGTGGGTAAATCCTATTTAGCCTAGATAAATTGTCCTGGGTCCCACAACTAGTAACCATCAGAAGTGCAATTTGAACCCAAATCTTCCTAATTCCAAGTCCATCATTCTATCCATTGCACCATACCCTCCTGTCAATATAATTACATGGGATTAAATATTAAATAAAATGTCCTGTTACTTTCAAGGACAAAGAGAGAAATTTGCTTTTATGACATAATAGCTACCCACCTAAGTATGTGTCTCTTAAGTATCACATTTATTTTATTCATCTTAAAAGACAGTTAAGTTCTTCCTATGTAGGTTCTTTTAAAAATGGCTAGATGGCCACATATCTCAGGAATGTTACATAGAGAATTGTTTATCAATATTAGTGAGGATACCTTTTAATTCAGAGATTGGGTAGAGTGTCAGGCCTGGAGTCAGGAGAACTTGGGTTCAAATCTAGTCTCAGATATTTCCTAGCTATGTAAGGGAGGGAGGGAGGGAAGGAAGAAGGGAGGGAGACATATGGAATGAAATTGTAAATATCTACTTAGCTTTAAAAAAAAAAGGCTTTCTTTTAATAGATGTAAAACATCAATTTTTCCAAATCTATTTTTCCCAACAGGGTAGTTTTAAAAGGCTAACTTTGAAAAAAAATTTTATTCTACCATTGTTTCCCACATTTGTGCTTTATTATCATCTTAATGATGTGGTTCTTCACTAAGGTGCTTTTGAAAGTGCACAATTTTCAAAAATCCAATCAATCAATAAATATGCTTTCCTTGTCTCAGCTTTAAACACCAAAATATTATACCATATGATTTTGCTGAGATTTTATTTATGCATTCTTTTTAAAGGTCACTTCTCTCAATTGAAGGCTTTCTATCAAGTTGGCTTTGAACAATATTTTTCTCAGCATTGCTTAACCAACAACTTGTTTTCCTCCTTGGAGAAGAACATCTCATTCATATACAGCAGGATGATAGCCAATACTGTGAGAACTTCACTGCTTTTTAATAGTTATGTAAGATAAACCCAGGAAGACCCTTTTTAATTTTCAAATCATGTACTCACCTATGAAAATATAGCTTTAACAAAGAGGCAGAAAGTTGGTTGAGAGTTAACATCTATACCTAATGGATCAAAAAGGTTTACCTCATTGATTGTTCCTTTTCAATTCAAGGTTTAATAAACTGATTCATTAATCATGTGGAGTTGTTTATGAAGAAATAGACCAATTTATTTGACTTTAATGGTTTTCATGGGTTGTAAGAACATGGAATTTTCCAGGCTAAACTACAAATACATTTAGTGGTTAGGTGGAACATTAGGCAGCAACATTAATCTCTTTTATAATGGAATATCTGGGTTTAAATAATGAAGCAAGAGAAACAAAACTATTTAAGTTCATATTCTCTATAACAATACCAATTTTCATTATTCATTACGATTTATTGTTTAGTTGTATTTGAGGGCCACATTTTTTTAATGTTTTATTATTAGTACAACTGATTAGGCATTTAGAGGAAAATATCCCCTTAGAGACAGTATTCACTTATGAGAATAAAGGAAGCTATAATACAGATTGTATTTTTGTATGATGTGCCCTTCATTTCTCACCAGCTGCTCTATTTGAACTAGTTTATACTTCCATCATACTTCCTGAAAAACTCTTCACCAGGAAATTTATCATCCTGCAAGACTGCATCAGTTCTGGTATTCATGGCTTATCAGTTCCATCAGGAACCCTCTGACCCTATGACTGGAAGGGTAGAATGTATGTAGATCAAAGAACATCTCTCAAAGATTCTATTTAAAGAGAGCTTCCAGGCTGACCAGTTTTTCACTCCCTACCAGCTCCACAGATTGAACTCAACTCCACTATGCCCCAGATAGGTACCTTCTCTCCCCATAGTTTTCAGCTTCCTTTCATGTGTTGTCTTCTCTCATTCGATTATAAGCTCCTTGAGCCAGGGACTTTTTCTTATTTACATCCCCACCACTTAGCATGGTGTCTGACACCTAATCGGAATTTAATTAATATTTAAAGATTGTTTGACTAAAATAATTTAGCCAAAGTTAGTTACATACCCTTATATGTTAAAGGCTATAAGGAATGTAGAAAAGAACTGATGTTTCTTGCTCTCAAAATGCTTACCTCTTCTAAATTTACTGTTCAGCAAAGGCAGACTAGTTCAAGCTAAACTCAATAAGTATTTAATGAGCTCCACTAAGTTCTAGGCACTAATTAGGATGCAAAAACCAAGTCTCAAAAAAATTATTTTAATTGAAGTCTGACTCGAAGGGTCACATGCAACTTTGTTAAGAAAATAAAACAAAAACAAGAAATAATTTTAAATGCATGACAGAACTAAATGCCAAGGGAAATAGTATAGATAAAAAATGCTATGAGGTGAATATTGATTCATATAAAAAGACCAATGTAATAAAGGGACGCATCAGAGAAGCTGTAGGGTTTAAGCCAAGATTTTGTCAAACAGAGGAAGAAGAGGAAACTAGAAGAATAAGGAATAATATGGAAAAAAGAACGAAGGCAAGAATAATCAGTGTGGCCCCTTTAGACATGAAGTGAAGAGAGGCATTCATTTAGGAAGCAGGCTTAATTAAGATCAAGAATAAAATCAAACTGCAGGAATTCCAGATTGAAGTATTTGGACTTCGGGAATGCATATCAGGGGAGTAATATAAAAAGGTCATTTTTTTTAGTTGATCAAGCAATATCAAAAATAGATCATGAGAACAATGGAGGAAGGGGGAAAATGATATCAAGAAAGAGGGGAGAAGGGGATAGTCAGAAACAGGAAAACAACTTAGAAGGTAATCGGGGTCTGAATGAAAATGGTGGCCATGTAAATAGAAAGATTAAAGAGATAATAAACAGCCAAACTGAGAGACTAAGATAGATTGATAGCTGTAGACCCCATCCCCACATAAAGCTCTGGGGCGAGCACAGGGCAATGTGTCCCAGTAAGAAAGCCTAGGGTAGGAGAGCTTTAAAATGGAATGTTTGAATTCAGAGATAGGTTGGGGAAATGGCAATTAATTTGATACTTGCAGTAGCCCAAATAGGACTGATTCATATAAATATATATATGTACATATATATATATAGAGAGAGAGAGAGACAGAGACAGACAGACAGACAGAGACAGAGACAGACAGAGACAGAGACAGACAGAGAGACAGAGACAGACAGAGGGACAGAGACAGAGAGACAGAAAGACAGAGACAGAGAGACAGACAGAGACATAGAGAGAGAGAGAGAGAGAGAGAGAGAGAGAGAGAGAGAGAGAGAGAGAGAGAGAGAGAGAGAGAGAGAAGAGTTGATGCCTTATGGGAGTGGGGGGTTAAGGAAGAAGAGGAACCCCTCAGACATACTGGGTATCCAAAGTACATACATGATGGACCAAAGGGATAGATACAGGAAATGAAGGATTGTGAATACCAAGCAAATCAGTTTAACTAGAAGCAAAATACTGCATGAAAAGTAATAATATGGAATTTGTCAAGAGGTATTGGAGCAGACTTGTGGAAAGCTTTAAATTTGTTGGTAAAAATAGTTTGTATTTTATCCTAGAGGCAACAAAGACCCAATGAAATTTGAGCAAGGGCAAAACACAGTTAGAAAAGAGAAAACTTGTCATTTCTCTGTTTTAGACAATTAGACAACTGTGTGGAAGATAGATTGGAATGGAGAATTGAAGACAGGGTAACCAATTAGGAGGCTATTAAAATAACTTTGGTGGAACTTTGAGTGCTTGCATGGGATTATGCTACACTAATGTCCCCTTCTCCCAAAATGAAGGAGAGAAGGAATCTGTTGGTAGTGGCTGCTTCATTCCTTCATTTATGTCTTGATTGTTATTGTTCTTAAGAAGTTCAATGGATTTCAGAGGGCAAGAACCCAGAAATGGCTCCTGCTTTCATATGAATTACAAGTTTGATGTGTAAAGTATTCATATGGTCCACTTATATATGTGTACCAACTTAATTCTCTCTGGATTTGGCTATAAGGGAGGTATGAATAAATATTTTCAGTCTCTTCTATTCTCCTCTCTCTGCGGTGACTTTGAATCCTTCTATGAGAGGAAAAGGCTGGCAATTCTGTTCTCCTAGGATAGTGGTTGTGCTTGTTCAGTTGTTCATGCCTCTTTGTGACCGCATTTAGAGTTTTATTATTGAATATCAGCTGCTAAAGGATAATGAATTCCTGACAAATAAAGAAAACTAAAATATTATCTGTAATAGGATGGATGTTTGAATGCATAAAAATAAAAACATTTTTTACAGGGAAAATCAATAAAATAAAGATCGGAAGGAAAAGTTACAGATTTAGGGGAGAGAGGGAGATATATGAAAAACATAACTGGGAAAAGCTTACTATCCAAAATTAGATAACAATGACTAACATTTAGAGAGAATATTATTAAAGTGTCAGAAGTGAGATTTGAACCCAAGACTTCCAAACTTCAAATCCAGAAGGCTAACTTCACTGTCATAATACCTTTTAAACTGGTATGAAAAAATAACTTCAATAGCCAAATTCCAGGTAAGTATCAAAATAAAGGAACACACAGAGGAACAGATAGATAAGAAGAAATAGATAAAGTAAGTTCCCACATAGACAAATAAGACAGTCTCACTAACAATTAAAGAAATATTCATTAAAAGTCCTATAACATACACCTAAGGTTGAATACATCTATTTAACAAGGAGAAAAAAATACAAATTATAAAATACAATGTCTATGGGGAAATGGCAGAAGAGCTTCCTTATCTATTGCTAAGAACTCTGTAAATAGATTTCCCCTGGAGAATAATGTACCAGGAACTATAAAACTGTTAATATCCTTTGACATAATAATTCAGTTTTGGAAATTATACTCTAAGGAAATAATCCAAAAGGAAACACAATTTGCACAAAGCTCTTTTCATAGCAACATTATTAATGGGAGGAATAAAAGAAAAAGAAACCCAAATTTCTTTTTTAAAAAAGTGTGGCTAAACAAACTATGGTATATTAAATCCTATGCAATAGCAACTAACCATGAAAAAAGATGTACATCAATATATGGAAAGACATTTTAAAAATATTAAGTGAAAAAAAGCAAGCAATACACAAAATAAAACTGCTGAAACTTCAGAAGTGATATCTGTTTTAAAAGTTAGTCATGTTGTCACATCAACAAACCATTAGACACATTTTCAAAAATGGCTTCGCTGTCTCCTCCTCAAGCATAATTGGGAAAACGAGATAATTCCAGGCCATCCTTGGTTTAGATACCAAAGAAATGCAAGAGCACCATCTAGTGGCAACCTGGATGACAGTAAATGTCTTACGAATATAACTAACATAACCAATATATTCTCTTTCACAAAATGATTAATATGGAAAGATGTTTTACACCATTACACATGTAAAATCTCTATCAGATTGCTTGCCATCTCAGGGAAGGGCAGGGAGGAGAGAAAGGAAGGGAGGAGAATTTGCTTCAGAGAAAAAGATTTAAAATTTGGTTTGTTTTTAATGCAATTGAGAAGAAAGAGAAAAATGTTTTATGATCACCCTAGTGCAATTATCAATAATATGGAAATTGTGATCAATGATCCATGTAAAAACCAGTTGACTGGAGGGAAGGAAGGGAGGGAAAGAACATGAATCTTGCAACTATGGAAAAATATTCTAAATTAATTAATTAAAAATTTTTTTTCCATTCCAAAAAATATATATTTTTTAAAGAACCAATAAGAGCACTTTTTTCTTCTAGCTATCTGAATATAACGGTTGATTGGGATTTCATAAAGGAAAATACAGCTCACTCTCACAAGTAACTGCCCTAGTTACCCACATGTCCATCTGAAGGGAAAGCAACTCCTAACTAGTACGTATTTTTATTTCTTGAGGACACATGTACGTCAAGTACGTCAAACACTTTGCTAGATGGTCACAGACATTGTCTTTTTGCCCTTTTTGGATCATGCTGCTGGACATGTGAGGAACAGCTTGGAGCTGAAAAGCTCTGTCAAGATTCCTTACACATTTCAAGAGATCTTAAAAAGGTTGAGACTCACACTACTTTTTATTCAGAAGTAAACAAAGGGGGCAGCTGGGTGACTCAGTGGATTGAGAGCCAGACCCAGAGACAGGAGGTCCCGGGTTCAAATATGACTTCAGACACTTCCTAGCTGTGTGACCCTGGGCAAGTCACTTAACCCCTATTGCCTAGCCCTTACCACTCTTCTGTCTTGGAACCAATACACAATAGGTAGGGGTTAAAAAAAAAAGAAGTAAACAAAGAGATTTGGTACTCTTTACAAATGTAATAATCTAAGGTGAGCAAACTCTTCATATTTTTGTTTGATTTTTTTGTTTAAATTTTTTTTCTTAAGACTGAATATTAATTCAAAAACTAAACTCAGCAATTTACATAGAAGTTCTCCAGATAGTGTCATGATATTTTCACCATTACTACTACTGAGTTCCTCCAGAAATGTGTTTTCATTATTTTTTTTTCCCTAACACAGAAATTTAGATTTAGGAGATACCTTCAGCATTCATCTCTATTTCAGTTTCAGAGGAATGTCTCTACCACAAATAGTTACCCGGTCTTCTTGCCAATATACCTCCAAAGGGAACCCATTAGCTCTAATGGAAGCCATTCCATATTTTACATAGTTCTAATTATAAAGAAATTTTTCATCCAATCAAGCCCTAAATTTTCCTCTTTTGTAGGCTGCACTCTCTTAGTTCTGCCTTTGGAATTAAATAAAACAAGTTTAATCCCTCTAGCAGGTGACAACCCTTCAAATGCTTAAAAACAACTATCATGCCCTTCAATCCCAATGTAATGGAAAAGTTCATGAGCCTTAATTTCTCCTCTGCTCCAGGATACACATGCCCAGTTCCTCAAACCAGTCCTCATGTGAGGATTGCCAATACCTCTTTCAGATTCTACCATCATTATTCAGTAACCTATCCTCCTTTGAACTTCAATTCTTTCTCTACAAAACTCTGGTTGCTTTTCTCTATTAGCTTCCAAGATATTCTCCCCTTACTTTGAAGAATACAGCACCCTAGCTTTTTCTCCTCCTCAACTCCAGCTCTCATACTAGGAGACTTTGACATGCATATCAACAGTCTTTCTTAACTCCTAAACCCCCAATTCCTAAAATTAAACATTTCCCATGACCTATATTACTCCTTCATCCCTCCTCAGGCACACACAAAGATGTTAACACTCTTTAAGATCATTCAATCACCCACAATTGCACATGTCCATATTCATGAACTCTGAAATATCCCTAATCACAATCAATGCCACTTCTATCTTCTCAAGCCAAATCCTGATCTTCACCATACCATGGCCTCCAAAACCCCTGACCCCTCAGTTTTCATCCCTGCACTAGTTACATTCTCTTCCTTGACTCACCTTGATCCCTTAGTGAACCAGTTCAACTCCACATGGTCCTCTCTTCATGAATCTCTTGTCTCTTTATCATATCATCAATCTTGCTGTCAAATTTCAGCCTGAGCTCACTCCCACAATTTTCTACCTTTGATCCTATTCAGCTACTGTTGAACAAAGGTGGAGAAAAATCACAAAATCATGCTGAATGGGTCCACTACAAATGTGTCACATAACTTCTCTGCTACAATGCAATTCTTTTAAAACTCACTATTCCACTCACTACAGTGGCTCTTCCAAACCTTATCCTTACTCAAAACCTCCTATGACTTCTCCCCACTCCTACCTTCTTCACTGAGAATGTAAGTCTCATGTTTTGTGAAGAAAAGTTGAGGCTATTTACTGAGAGGTCCCTATCTCCTCTCCTTTTCTCACATTACCCAAATACCTTCTATCGCTTTTTTTCCTTCACCTCTATATCACATGAAGATGTGGCTCTTCTCCTCGCCAATTCTAACTCTTCTTCACTCATAAATGATGCCAATTTATTCCATCTTCTCCAACAGTTTGCTTCCTTTTCTTCATTCCCATTCTTCTCTTCCATTTCTCCTTGTCTTTCCCTAACACTTCAAACATACCCATTTCTCCCCTAACCTCAAAGAACTCTCACAACCTACCCATTAACTCATTCCATACCTCTCCTGCCTTTTGTGACTAAAGTTATTGAGAAAACTTACCATAGGTGTCCCTAACTTCCTCTCACTTCAACACCAGTCTGGCTTCCAAAGCCATCATTCTACTGAAACTTTCTAAAGTTACTAAGAATCTCTTTATTGTCAAATCTAATGGCTTTTTCTCAGTCCTAATCCTTCTTGATCTCTCTGCAGCATTTGACACTGTTGATCACTCTTCCTGGTCTGCTGCTCTCATCTGACTGCTCCTTCCTTTTGGCTGAGTCCTCATCCAGATAATACACTCTCACCTTGGCGACCAAAAGGGTTCTGTCCTGGGCCCTCTTCTCCCCTTATACTATTTCACTTAGTGATCTCATCAGCTCCCATGGATTTACTTACCATCTCTATACTGATGATTCTCTGAACAGCTACTTATCTAGCCCTAATCCTACTGATCTATCAGCAGATAACAACTATCTAAAGTGAATGATGAGTTCATAGCAATAACTTCTAAGTGTCAAAAAGAATTCTACCAATCACTGTTTTCTCTCTTTAGCTTATTCAGAATTAGAGTAGTCAGGGGTATCCATGGTCTCCAACTGCCTATCAAGCATCTCAACCTAGATGCACACTATCCTGGTGCAGGCACTCCTCACTCCATGCCTAGACTAATAACTTGCTTGTTGGTCTGCCTGCCACAAGTCTCTTCCTAGTCCAGTCCAGTCTCCACTACTCAGCTTATCAAAGTGATCTTCCTAAAACACAGGCCTTTGTCACCCACCTACTTAATAAACTCCATTGTCCCCTCTAGGATCAAATCTAAAATTTTCTGGTTGCATCCAAGACTGTTTATAACCTGTTCCTTTCTCATCTATTTTCTTATATCACTTCCCTCCATGTTCTCTTTGCCACCTTACAGTTGCTAGAACTCTGCTCCTCCTCCCAACTCAGAATGTTTTCTCTGGCTGTCCCTTATACCTAGAATGCTTATCATCATCTCTGCCTCACTTCTCTTGCTTCCTTCAAGTTCCATCTGCTTTGTGTCCCCCTTAATGAGTGCCTACTTCTGTTTTAATTTATCCTCATTGTATCATTTGTATATAATTGTATGTCATCTCTCTCATTAAATAGTGAGCTTGAGAACAGGGACTATCTTTTGCCTTTCTTTTATTCCCCAATGTTTAGCACAGTAGCTGGCAGATCAGGTACTTCTAATATTTATTAGACTGGTTGTACCTTTTAAAAATTAGATTCACAATCTTTCCAGATTTCTCAGAATTCTTCATACTCCTCAGTATTATTTGTATTATCATACTGGACCACAGACATTCCTGAATTCAATCTAATTTTGAATAAGCTAGGTAGGAATGGGTGGCTGGTAGAATTCTTTCTGGTACTTAATAGTAATAGCTACAAATTCATCAGTTACTCGTTATTTCCATGTATCAGTTCTCTCCACCTCCTCCCAGAGGGAATGGGCCTGCCTAATTTGACAAAAATGCTTCAAGTCCCCTAACTGTATCATATCGACTTTAAATTTTGAATCATTTACACTTTTCAGTGGTATTTGTGATCTGACGCTTCATTGATTTCTTGGTTTACTCCGGTGCCAAAGTTTTTTTAACATTCCAGACTTGTAGGTAACAGATAATTTAACTCTATTTTTAAGTCTATACAATTAACTCTCTATTCACATACTCCTATAAGTTTATGAATCATAGAAATACCCAAAATATTTAGGTATTAAAATCACAGCTCACATTTCTTTAGTGCTTTATCATTTAAGTGCTTTTACAACTCTATGAGGGTGCTCCCAATGAATTTCCTCTAGCCATGCAACCCGGTATATTTTCCACCTCTTCACTACACCATCCAGCCTTTCGATGTCATATGAGTATATGTCATGATGATTAGTGAAAAGAACGGATGCTTTACTTCCATGAGTAGGAAATACTAATATAATTTGTTCTACATATAACAAAATTTGAAGTCATTTACTACACAAGACCTTTGTTGAGTCCCCCAATTGTTAAGTGATCCAAAAATTTTGTTTACTTATCTCAGTACTTGTTGCATTCCCTTAGTGGAATGTAAATTTTTTTGAAAGCAAGGACTGTTTTGCATTTTTGTGTCTCCAATGATTAACATAGTTCAATGAATACTGGAAATGTCTTTTTTTTTCCCCAATATTTGTTTGCCTCGTGTTTAGCACTAAGCCTGGCACATAGTAAGCACTTATATGCTTGAGTTGCTTTGTCATGGTGGTTAAAAAGTGTTTGTTGAAGGTCACACAGCTTAGAAAATGATGTAGCCATTAGTCAAGACTTGAATGAGTTTTCTTACTCTAAGGCCAGAGATCTATTTTGAAATAAACATATGATGAAAACTGAAAAATTGAAAACATAGCATAATTGAAAGAAGCCAGACTCCAGTCCATGGACAAAGGATTTTCCATAAGCTGGCAAGACTCATGGTAGGTCAATGCTATTATTATTCATCCTGCCCAGAACCAGTGATCTGTCGGGGAAATCAGAGTCCAGGTATGAGTCCAAGCCTCAGATCACAAATATTACTGAAAAGAATAAGATTCAAAGTTCGATTTGATATAATTAGGTATTAGAAGCATGAGCCAAGGAGATTCACCTCCAATAAAGAGGTCTAAACTCTGGGTTATAGGGATCAAGGTCAGTACTAGGGGAAGAGTAGTGTTCACATTGTCTCCTGCTACTTATGCCCAACTTTGGGGAAAATGACTTAAGCTTATATTTGGTTCATTTCTAATTTAGAAGACAGTTATTTATTACATACATATACACACGTTTAAAACAGTAATCCCATCCTTCCTATATTCGCCTGGGAGGTTGGTATTTAAGTATCAAAACATGAAGCATTTGACTGCAAAGCCATTTCTCTACTCTACATTGTCCAAACAACTCCCTTAGTCTAAAAGGTAATTAGATCAAGTTTGTCAGTGGTCATCTCTGAGAAAGGTGTACTTGCAGAAAGTTCCTACCAATGCCAATCAGCTCCTACTGAGAGGAACTTCTGACTTCCCTACCTTTGAATGAAGCATTAAGCGTTTACTGTGTATAAAGCACTGTGCTAAGCACTGGGAATACACATAGAAAAGACAATTGCTGCTGTCAAGGAGCTCACATTCTAAGGGAGGAGATAAGATATTTACTAAAGTTTTCAACAAATCCCATTGGATTTGCAGAAGTGGCAAAGCAGATGCTAATATCTCTTTAATTTCCACTTTTAAAATTACATTAGCTTTTGATTTGAACATTTGCAGTACAGTGCCAAGAACTTTCTCTTTTGTGTTTTCAGTAGCTGTTGCTGGTCTGCATGCTCACCAAAGTTGCTTTCCAGAATGATGGCTACAGACAATAACCTGGAAACACTGCTATTCCAAAGGTCTTGGGTTCAAGGTCCCGGACAATCTCCATCAGGGACAGAGAGATGATGGTAATTCAAGGTGATGGTGGTAATGGTTTGCCTCACCTGCTGTGTCTACATCAGAGTGCCTTGATGCCAGGCCAGCTTGGCCTCCTTGTGAATGACTGGCAGTTGGTGTGTTTAGCTGACCCTTTCTCTAAATGATGGCAGTGAAGACTGAGAACAAAACAATAACCAAGGACCTGGCAGTGAAATGGGGAGGTCACAGGGTAAAAGATGAAAGGGAAGTTGTCATTCCCAGAAGCATCAGAATCATATATCTTTGTGCAGTGCATCAGTGAATAGTCATAAGGTTCAAGTCAATAGCAAATGAGATTAAAGATAAAAGAGATTCTGTGATTATAGCAGTTCCAACCAGAATTAGTAAAATAAACATTTTAATAAAGGGAAACAGGCAAATAAAAAGGAATTATCATCATCCCTGTAAAAGTCAAACAGTTCTGCTAACATTTCTCTAATAATGTATTCTCAATGGCTATAGTAGTGGCTCTATCACCTTTGGACATTAGGCTAAATAGCCATCCAGATGGGAAAAACAAAGTAGATGAAAAATACATATTCACCATCTTTTGTGAAGATTGGATTTAGCTATTTCCTGATTTTAACAATGAATATACTTAGTCTAAAAAAATGGGGGGGGGGGGGGATTGTGAATGTTAAGTTACTCCACCCTACTTAGACCGTACTTTAAGGGAAGATAAAGCTGTAATCTCCTTATTGAACAATGAAGGTACTTAACTCTTACCTTATAGTGAAGCTAGAACTTTAAGTCTATTTTAATATCTTAATACAAAAAGATGTTAAGTAACTCTAAAGATATAATCTAATCAAAGAAGATGAGAACTCTAAAAGATATGGGCATTTAGAGGAGGAGACACAAGGAGAGAAAGATCTATATGTTTGGCTCACTTCCTCTCTCCAGGACCTTTCTGGCAGCGGAGAGTTGGCTGGTGGCAGTGTGCTGGGCCTTTTGGCATCTTAGAGTGACTACAAGCTACTGTCCGGTTCGGTGGCAAGTTTCTGGCTGAGTTTTCTTCCTTTACTTTCCACTTTATCCTCTTAGAAGCCTCTAATCTTCTTCAGAGACCTAGAAGCAGGGATTTTAAACTCCCCCTGGCACAGGCCAGGCAGGAGAAATCCTATATCCTCTTCCCTTCTCCTTAAGTTCCTTCCCTCTATATTAATTAAATTACCATAAATTTCCAGACTGACGGGTATTTTATTTGAGATTTCCCTTGGCGACCAATTAAATCTAGATTTTAAGTCATAACCCTAAAATTATCTTTATACTTTATAATTGAACAATTAAATCATTAAGTCTATCAACACATATATATATGTATATATGCGTACATGGGGGAGGCTGGATAAATATGTGTGTATACATGTATACATTATAAAAGAAAAATACTGAGACACAATCTTCTGACAATATTTTCTTTATTATTAGAATTGTAAATCACAGAGTTAGGATGTTGCCTTTCCTTTAATTGGTAGTTGGCTAGCAGTTGGTGAAGACAGCTGACCCTTTTGTTCACTGGTTTATATACTTTATGCAAGTCATTATTACACGAACTCTCCTCCCCAAAAAAGTATAGGTCAACTATTTCTTCTTGGGGGACAACCAGAATTTTACCTTCTAAAAGATTTCTCTCTTGCAGGTCAGGTTTTCTTCCATATCTTCTTATGGAAGCAAATTATATAGCCCCCTATTCTATACATGGTATCAGCTGAGGTTATAGCTGAGACATCATACATTCCCAGTCTTAGGCATGTCTGGACATATTCCGGGATGCTAAAGACAAGTGATTCTTATACACAGTTGTCCAATCATTACTATTAAATTAAGTTAGAATTTATCACTAAAATGCTGAATAAAATAGAATTACAAAGAGGATATATATATATATATATATAGATAGATAGATAGATAGATATAGATAGATAGATATAGATATATTTAAAGAGGCATAAAATAACGACTATAAACAGATTAAAGCTTCTTAGATTATCTTTCACAACATGTAGCTATTCATATGTGTATGGTTCTTGGATAGGCACAACAGATGAGTTGGGTCCAAAACTTAAAAGAGAAAAGATTCAATTGCACTTAACTTTCACTAATCTCAAACTTTTCTCTGAGATAAAATTCCATCTTTATAAACACCAATATTCTCCCTATAATCTCATTAAATTCAAAAAAAAGTGAGCTAGAAATCTGTAGATTACTAATGATGATTCCAGTGAAAGTAGCATCGTCTGCTTTGTTTCTTTGCCTGGACATCAATCCTGAAATGGATATGTCTACATTTGGTGGCAACATCATGAATTCGAGAGGTTGGATATTCTGAGTCCTTCCCTTCAGTTAGAGATGATGAGCTTCTATACCAGAAAAGATAACTATAACAAAAGGATAAGCAAAAGCCCTGGTCTGGTTTGCCAGAAAACATGGTCCTAGAGAAAAATGTTTAGACATTTCAGATCTGAGGTAAAATGCCTATTCAGTAGTCCTGCCAAATGACTTTTTTTTTAAGCCCTTACTTTCTCTCTTGGAATCAACACTGTATATAGGTTCCAAGGCAGAAGGGGGACATGGGCTAGGCAATGGATGTTAAGTGACTTGCCCAGGGTCACATAGATAGAAAGGAGGCAGTTCTTGCTCTGAAGGAATTCAATCTAATGTGAGAGGTGTCCTTATATACATTCTTGTCATGGACCTAGTAGGACCCTAAATTAAATTCTTAACAATTCTCACTGGCTCCCATAACTGGTTTACTTAAAAAGCAACTTCTAACATCACTAGTGTGAATTTCAAAACTACTCCACCCTTTTCAGATCATTCTTTAGAAGATCAGATTTAGCTATTTCCTGATCAATAACAATAGAGATACTTGGAATAACAGAATCAGGTCTACATTTTCCACCCTACTCAGTGTAACAAGATTAGGAAGGGCTGCAGCAAACTCAAGATTTAATTATTTGAGAATATGGCCTTCAACAGACATGTGCAAAAAAAGGACAGACCTCTGGGCAGTCCTAGGTCAAGCTAGAGCCACCATTGGCACATGTGAGACACAGGAAATGAGGTAGACAACAGCCTCTGGAGTTCTCAAGACTTCCTGTGAGGAGGGCTGGAGTCAGTTCTAGGCTGGTGCTTGGAGTTGGAGGAGCCCTGTGGACTGCTTTCCTTCAGATTGGTCACCTGAGTGATAAGGACTGATCCCTTTTCTCTGCCTTGGCTATCCAAGGCCTTAAAGCCCGCTTTGGCTCAGTCTGAACCAGAGTGCGGTCTGAGTTAAACCTCTTTCCTTCTCTCCCTTTCCCTTCTCTCTCTCTCTCTCTCCCTCTAATACTTTCTTCCTCCTGTTCATAATTAAAACACCATAAAAATTTGGCAGCTGACTTGAGTGTTTCATTTTGGAATTACATAAGTGAATTCCTTGGCGACCTTAAATTAATATATATCATCAGTCTTTTAAAGTGATTTCAATATCACACTAGTTTGAATTTCACAATTTATAAAATTAAGAACTTTTTTTTACTGTTCAAGAAAATCATGAGCTAATGAATGTGCCTTCATACTAAAAAAGCAGTTTTCAGAACCACTAAAAATCCATCTTCTAGCTTTAGTCAAAGTAGACTGTCAAAATTTTTTAAATTAGAGGCTTCTGAAAAACTACCACAAGATGGAGATAAAAATACAGTTTGAGCTAAGAATTATATTGTAGTCATGCAAAGGTTTTTAACAAGTTATTACCATTCTATTTGAATCTGTAGCAATTATTTTAATATGTAGAATTTCTTAAGCAAAATTAAATATAAATTAAATATTTGTGTCATACTTAATTATTTAGAAAATGTTCCAGTCTACAAAGACATGTTTCATTGCTTTGTATTTTCAATCATTGGTCTGATAAACTGATGTCACTACCCCTACAGTTCTTTTGGGAGTCTTTCAATCCTCATCCTTTGATTTATTAGACATCCACTTTCTTAATGGCTTCTCCTAATATAAGTCCATAGGAATTCAAATGAATGACACACAAATATCTTCATTTTAGGGGAACAAATCTGGCTTTGTCCCACTAAGACTATCATTCACTCCACAGAGACTAAAATGTAACTTTCCCTGTTATATTGATTATCATGGACAGAAAAAGAAATTAGATTCTTCCTTATGTCCATTGGATTCGAATACAAAAAACTGAAATTATTATTAACCACACATACAGCCCAACAATTAGCTAAATATCTTTAAATCTGTCTTGCAACTAAATGATTATAAAACTAAAATTTAACAATATCTCTCATCTAGATTTAGGTGGCTCAATGAATAAAGCCAGGTCTGGAGACAAGAAGCTTTAGGTTTGAATATGACCTGGAATACTCCCTAGCTATGTGATCCTGAGCAAGTCACTTAACCTCAATTGTTCAGCTCTTACTATTCTGCTAGCTTGGAACTAATACTTAGTATCAATTCTAAAACAGAAGATAAGAGTTTAAAGAAAAAAAGTCTCAGGATTAGAGAGTTTTAAGTGAATCCAATTCCTAAATCTCAATCTCCATCTCAGCTCAGGAAAATTCTCTGAAGGCATCATTAACAATCACCTACAAAAACCTCATCCTGAGCTCTCTACTTTCACTAAAAAAATCTTTAAAAATATTTCTCGTGGCCATATACCATGAAACTTCCCTACTTTATTTGGCCTGGGGGACGACTGGTATTATTTCCCTAAGCACTAATTTTTTCATCTATAAACTGGCATTAATATTTGATTATTTATCCTCAGAGGGTTATAAGGAGGAAAACACTATAAAAATTGTAAAACATCATAAAATAAACATTAATTGTTGTTCAGTCTTGTCCAATACTTCGTGACTTCATTTAGGATTTTCATGGCAAAGATATTGAATCAGCTTGCCTTTTCCTTCTCTAGCTCATTTTAGAGATGAGGAAACTGAGAGAAACAAGTTAAGTGACTTGCCCAGGCGCACACAACTAGTATCTGCGACCACATTTGAATTTAGAAAGAGAAATCTTACTTACTGCAGGCCTGGCATTCTATCCATTGAACCACCTACTTGCCTAATTTTAAAAAACTACAAAGAATACATTAAAATATGAAAAGTTGGGACCAGATACAAATTTAAGGTTGAAGTGGTTCAAAAAATATATTTTCTATACATTTTATACACTAAATACGTTTTTTGATCATGTAAGACTATCAATAAAAAACTTGAGTTTCCCCAATGCATGTAAATTTATGTAATAATTATACACTGCTACAATCACATAACATATAAAAATGATTTTGAAATTTTAAAAGATGAAATGTTTAAATTGTTTAAATTCTAACCAGTACAAAAATTCTTTTGCTCTAAAGAAAATTTTATTAATATAAGGTTTGTTACATTCATAAAACAAAAAAACTCTAAAATACTGTTCATATTGCTTCAAAATGTTTCAAAAACATTTCAAAATGTTGCATCATTTTGAAAAACATTAAAATTTTATGTAGATGCATTTTACTATATGAAACAAATTGAAATTTTTTAAGATGAAATAGATGAACTTACTGACGGGAAGGGAGAAGGCATGAGGGAAAGAGATTTTGGATCAAAAAATAAATATTAAAAACTTTCCAAATGTAATTAGAAATAAAAAATATCTTAAAAAATGACAGGTGAATGTTTTAAATTTTCATTTGACTTATAGTATTCCTTTTGCTCTTGAAAGGATATAGTTTTAGATCATTAATAAAAATTTTTATTCTCATCTCTATTTGAATCCTTTTGAAATTCATATTGAAATATCTTAATTCATAATATTTTAGTGAGAAAAGTATTGAAAATCCTTTATTATTTCTGAAAATCATGGTTTAACCTTTTGTGATACAGTAATTAAATGGTCTAGTTCTAAAGTTTATTTCATTTTCTGGTTTTTGCTTTTTGCTTTTTTTTTTTAAATCCTTACCTTCTGTCTTGGAATCAATACTGTGTATTGGTTCCAAGGCAGAAGAGTGGTAAGGGCTAGGCAATGGGGGTTAAGTGACTTGCCCAGAGTCACACAGCTGGGAAGTGTCTAAGGCCAGATTTGAACCTAGGATCTCTTGTCTCTAGACCTGGCTCTCAATCCGCTGAGTTACCCAGCTACCCCCACTTTCTGATATTAATAGCTATCACAACTGAATACCTCACAGAGATTCATAGATCAAAATGGAAGAAGTGTCATCATTGGATATTCTAACTGAAAGATGATCCTTTTATTCAATGCCAAATTCCAATTTTCCACTAAACATATCAAGAAAAGCCTATAACCAAGTCTTTTAAGCATATAAATAGTACACTTACAGTTTATACAAGGTAGCATATTTATACCACTGTACCATGACTACACATACTGTCAGTAGATAATGTTTCAAGGAACAATATAGATATACATATGAAAATATATGTCATAATTAAAGATGTTGGAACATATTTCAAATATTGATAATTATACATTTGTTTCACCTTAGCAGTTCTGATTAAAATCACCATATTTCCTAATAACATGGATAACAAAGAGCCTTTGTTAGAAGTACGTGTCACTTTTGCTATTTTTTGGTTGCTTGTGCTTACATTATTATCTTCAATCTGCAGTTTCTTTTCTGAATAACTTTTAAGCCACTAAATCATTTACAAAGAGATAGTTAAAACTAGATAATGTATTAAGGACATTCATTTACCTGTGCACACATAAATTGCTACCTATCACAATATACTAAAATGAGCAAATGACTAAAGATGGCACTATATCCATCCCTTTACGTAGAACTTCCAACCTCTCCCCTCCAGACACCTCATGTAACATAAATATATGAGGGTACAGTGTAAATTAGTAATAATTGGGCAAAGCATAATTTCTTATTTTTATGTTAAAAATTGTAAATAGAAGTTATATTTTCTTCTCACATCCGCACTTATCCTATATCAGTAAAGAAAAATTTACTTATTCAACTGAATTTATCAATTAATTCCTATGAAGATTAAATTTAACTATCCTGATTGTGAAAATGAAATTAACTCTCCCCTGATTGTGAAGATTAAATTGCAACCCCTGCCTACTTTTAGATTTAATCACAAGAAGTGTAAACACCCTACTTAAAAGTTGAGTAGGGAGATCTGCCCATTTTCAGATTTAATCACCAAAGGTATAAACACCCCATTCACACTTGAGTGGGGGAGGTCTGTGACCTATGTGTGCAATAGTGGGTGACAAGTCAGAATTAAAATAACTGTCTGAGTATTCTAAGCAAAGCTTCAACTGTGATTGGTAGATGTAAAATTAGGGAAAGAAACAGGAAGTGATGCAAAAGAAATGTCATTAAAAGGAGCTATCACTTCCTGTGAGAGACAGTTCTTCATTCTTTGGAGTGGAGACTGGAGACTTCTTCTGGAGTTCTAAGTTTGAGGTGGAGGCTGGTGAAGACTGCTGACTGGATCTGAGACCCTGTTCCTGGTGAGACTGTTGGACTGACATGTGGTGATTGAAAGAGCTAACTAACTCCTTTCCTGGATTTTTCTGAAGAGACTTCCCCAGGTCCTCAGCTTTGTCAAGGCCAGCTAAGGACCAACTCTCCTTGCCCGGCTTGAGCCAGGGGCTGGGAGTAAATTACTTAGTGCTTAGGCTAGATATCTTCCCCTATCCTCTCTCAGATTTTCTTACTTCACTCTTTCTATATTTTGTAAATAAATTGTAAATAAATCTCTTTGGAATAAATTAAATTCCTGGCAATCCCATTTTAAATATAATCCAGTCAAACCTTTTATTAAAAATTCCTATTTATCCCTTATATTCCCAGGAAAAGATATTCCACTTCCTATCCTATCTAAAAAGAATAAGAAACACAGAATTTCTCAGTGGCCTAAAAATGTCACTTCTAGCACTTACCTCCTTTGTGTGGACCTAGGTCAAGCTATTCTTCCCATCTTTACTTCTAGTATCAATTCAACTACCTCATGTATTATATCTGGGACTCTTCTGCTGTAGGCCAATTAAGGAGACAATACTGTACTTGACAGATTCCATTTTACATTTGTCTGTTATCTTTCAATTTTTATCCTTAGTAGCACTTGTGATGACCATACTTAATGGTTCAGGCTTCGCTTCAAGCCTTCATGCATGTTTTCACCTCCACTGCTTTCTATTATTTTATGGAACTATACTTTTCAAATTCTGCTACTATCCTTCATAAAAATCTTTTTTTTTTTGGGGGGGGGGGGGGTCAGCTGAATGGCTCAGTGGATTGAGAGTCAGGTCTAGAGACAGGAGGTCCTAGGTTCAAATCTGGCCTCAGACACTTCCTAGCTGTGTGACCCCGGGCAAATCACTTAATCCCCATTGCCTAGCCCTTACCACTCTTCTGCCTTGGAGCCAATACCCGTATTGACTCCAAGACGGAAGATAAGGATTAATATATATATATATATATTGTTTGTTTGTTTTTTAAGAGAAGTGAAGGCTAGGCAATTAGGGTTAAGGGACTTGCCCAAGGTCACACTGATATTTGATTTCAGATCCTCTTAACTCCAAGCCTGGTGTTCTTATCCACAGTGCTATCTAGCTATACCTTAATCCATTATAAAATCTTACAAAGCAGTTTAAAATTATAATCTAATCCTATCCTTGGCTGCCATCTCAGAAAGATTGAGTGTTCAATGGCCAATCTGGCCATTTTTTGTGTTCTGTTTTGTTTTGTTTTGTTTTGTTTTCTTTGGATTTTGTATTCTTTTGAGGGGTGTATGGGATGTTCAGGGAGGGGTAGCACCTTGGTATGGAGGGCTTGTCGTGCCCTTTTAGGGCAGCTCTCCAACCTCTGACCTTCACCTGACACCCAGCTCTCACTTGTGGCTCCTAGTAGCTGCTAGCATGCAGCAGTGGCTACACCCCGGGCAACGGCTTCGACAGGCCGGCTAAACCTTGTGAGGGTAGCCATCAGGTCGTAGACCCCTGGTGAACCAGGGCCTTGCTCACCCAGCATGTGAAGACTGCTTCGGCCAAACAGACGGAAGAAACCAATAAGAAGGTTCAACGGCTGAGAGGGTGACGCAGCAAAGCACTGTGGAGTGCTCAGGGCGTGTTGGAGCACAAAAGACAACACGGCCATCCAATGCAGCTGAGGAAGTCTCCAGGTGTAACGATTTTTCGTGCCACTGGACCCAGGCTTCCAACACCGAGAGAGTGGGACTGTCTCTGTGCATAGACTTTTCCACTTAAATCTCTTTCATGCACAAGTATCTTTGCGCACACATGCACAAAGACAATCGTCATTCTCGGCTCCCGAGAGACTACTACCATTCTTTTGAAGTCCTTGTTGTGGCAAATGTTTTACACAGATTATGCATCTGTATGAAATTTTATCATTACTGTCACTGCCCTTTCTTCCATCTATTTCTCATATTTCAGCCTATCTTATCTAAATAGGCTAGGTTGGAATTGCTTAATTACATGCTAATTTACATGTACATGATTTTTATCATGTTTCTCCTTTCTTCTAATTTATTAAATTTTATACTTGCTAAGGAAGCCTTTACAAGTTAGAGTTAATTTAAGATAATTCTCACATCAGTTAAGAACCATGTCTTGATTTTAATTTTTTTTTAAAAATCAACTTCATTTTTGACATTATTTGATTCTCATCACACAGGGAGCAATTCAGTATCAAGAATTGGCTAGTCTTAGAACTATCCTGGTGCTTTGCCAAGTGTAGGGAAAGTCTGAGAAAGTAAAATCATTGAAAAAAAATTGCTATGGGGAAACATTAAGAGAACAAACATACATAGAACTTCTTTGTCAAATAAAGTAATCATGATATAAGGTAATAGCTTATAGGCAGGCTAGACAGATCTCAACTAAAATAATGCAATGGCTTAGTCTTTTAATTTTTAAAATACTATTTTTTATATTTCTTAGGAATATGAGAATTATCATGATATGTATATAGTCTAAAATAACATTACATATCATCAAACAACAGATGAATTGGGATTTAAATAATACAAAAGAAAAATTGATTTATATCTCTTAAATGTTTCCTATAAACAATCTCCTCTCAATGTTTAATTTCTCAGAGTTTACTTATACTTGTTTAGGGATTAAATTTATGGTTGGACTAAATATAAGAGAATGTGAGTGCAGATTTTAAAAAATTAATACAGCTCAAGTCAAAATGACTTTTAGCACCTTTATTTACAAAAAAGAGGGAAAGAGAGAAAATAGAGAAATGTGAAAGGAGGTAGAGAAAGAAGTCTATCTTATCACCCTAAATGTTGCTTCCATCTCTGGCTCAACCCAGCAAAACTCATTAGCAGGAGGGCTTGGTGTTGAATTAACCAAGAGTTTCACCCATGCAGCCTCCTCCAAGAGGGGAGGCCTCTCCAGGTGTTAATATATCCTGAAGCCAGGAAAGGAGGGTCAGCTTTTTTCGCTCACCCAATTCGTAATCCAAAGGGAGAAGATCCAAGAGCAGTCATACCAGAAGCAGTCCAAGAGTCAGAATCCCAGTCCAAGCTGAAGCTCCTCCAAGGCAAAGTACGAAGGAGAAAAGTGTGGTACCTTCCTCCACTTCACCAGGAGGATTTGCAGTTTTTTAGATTTGCTTAGCATTGCCCAGGGGGCAAGTCAGTTGCTTCTGAAGGCGTAAACCATTTTAGTAAGTAGTTTGTGAACTTCCCCTACTTATAGTTAAATAGAGGTGTCTTGCTTTTGTTGATTAAATTTAAAAGTAGACAAGGGGAGAGTTAATCCCATCTTAACACATATCAAAACATGTAGATTTTTAGTTCATCCAAATCAGCTAGTCAAAGAAGGTACTAAATTGTTCTCTGTACTGATCTGCACTGTTCTAGATAACTTTGAGGCAACTAGATGAACTAAAAATCAAAGTCAGACCCTTAATAAACAATACTTAATAGATTAACTTTTCTTACAATGATACAGCATTGTAGAAAATGCTAGCTTTAGACTCAGAGAGACAGGTATTCAAACCTGACCTCAGACATTTAATAAAGACTTGTCTAAGCAAAGCACTTAACCTCAGTTTCCATATCTTCAAAATGCAAATCGCTATGAGGATCAAATGACAGAATACAAAATAAATCAACTTTCAAACCTTGAAGCACTATGTTAGCTGATAGTATTACTGTTATTATCTTTTATGGTCTTAATGTGATAAACAAAATAGCCAGGTACAAATTATACCTTTTCCTTTCAATTCCAAGGATGGTCCTGGCAATTAGATTAAGTTTCAGAAATAGGTAAGGATTTTGTACAATCTCATTCTATTGAGATTTCACACAAATTTTCTCTTTTTCTTCTTCCCTTTAAAGTGAAGCTAAAAACAGATCACAAAAGATATAAACAATAATTTCACTAGTTTAGATAGTCCCATTAGTAAATTAACAAATTACCACCAAAACTTCTGCACAGATGCATCTTCTGATTAAATAAACAAGTGTTATATGCTGAAAATTCTGATTCTGGATAAACACACTGAACCCATGTATATTCTCTTGATTCTGATAGCCTTCTGATAGCAAATCTCGTACTCTTCTCACTATGCTATGCAGTCTTCTCTAATGTTTTTCTTTTAGAGAATATTTGTTCTTTTAAAGAACAACTATCCATAGTAAACTGTTGGAAGATGGTATAGCAAAGAGGAGAATGAGAAGATCTTATCAAAATTCTGTCCCTGTCATTTACTTAACCTGGGTGAACCTAGGCAAATCACAAACTTCTTAGGCTTTGTCTTCCTCATCTATAAAATGAAGAGTCAAAAGTGGACTGAAAGGTGCCTACGTCTCTTCTCTAAGTCTATGATTAGATTAAGACTAAGACAACACTATTTATGCGCAACCAACACATACAGAAAAAGGATCCACCCTATACAATTTGTAAAGTTTATTATTAGGAAACACGAATACAGGTTAAAAAAGGGCTGTTTCTTGTCTGAAACACATTGAATGATAATTCATGGCAGGACATATGCAGGCAATGATAAAGTATTAAATAGTATCCAAATTAAAAGGCCATAATTCAAACTGTTCAATTACAATCCACATGTCCTGGCAGAAGCACATAGTTTTCCTTCTTCATGAAGTCTATGGCCTTCAGAGAAAAGCATTAAAAAGCCTCACCACAAACTTAGTTATAAAACTTACAGAAAACAATGCCTTTTTTGTGAATAAGCATGCACCTATCACATAAAGCATTGTAACTTTCTATTTACAAACGTTTGAAGTTTTTTAAAACTATGTCACATCCATCATTTAAAGTGCAAGCTACAAATATGCTGTACTCCTAAAGAAAAGAAAGGCATTAAAAAGTCTGATGTAGAGACCAGATCCTGCCAAAAGTGGTTATACAACTAACCAAAAGGAAACTGGCAGAGCATTCCTAGCTCCAATCAGGTTTTAGTGTAACACCTCCAAGGGGATTCTTTTTTTATAACACTACCAACCAAACATATATTCCATTGCTTTAGATACAAGACTTTCATCTTTTCTTGGAGTTTGTCTGTCAGAAACAACCTAAAAGACACAAAGAGAAAGACCCATTATTTCCATAAGAAGTTTCTTCAAAATTAATTGCATGGTAAATAACAAAACTGAAACAATTAAGTGTTTGTAGCTCATTCATCAACAAGTTTGTGATTTGCCTAGCATTAGCAAAGTTAAGTGGCTGAGCCAGAATGTGATAAGATCTTCTAATTTTCCTCTTTCTTATGCTATTTTCCCTAAGGTTTGGGGTTTACTACGGATAGTTGTTCTATAAAAAAAAAAGAAAGTCAAAAGACAGGCCAACAATCACTACCATTTTATTCTCTTTGTTGTTGGTCTTTCATCTGCCACTCAACAAACTAAAATAATACCTAATTCCTCAAGGAAGGAACAAAATGTAGAAATGAAGAAAGGAAAAAGTTTTTTCATTTATCCTTCTTTCATCTGAAAAAAATAGTATTCAAAAATATCAATTTAGTTAAATCATCTCAATGAAGTTAAAGAGCAAAAAAAGACACCAATTTTGTCCCTTTTTTAAAAACATCTAGAAAAATATGCATTTAGAGCTTTGAAAACTCATTAAATACCTGATAGTCACTAGTAGAGGCTTTATAAGCTGTAGCAAGAGGTCTCATGGTAGAAATTCTAGGAGTACTTGAAGGTTGTACGGGTGTGCCTAAAGTTTTGATTGGTGGTGTGAAGGCTGATCCTGGAGAATATACAGTGCTTCTATCAAAGCTTTCCATAACGCTCTAGAGAACAAAAAATGCAAAACTTGACTTAGATCATAAAACCAAAAGGACCTTCTAAGAGCCATCTAGTCTTTTTTTCTGCCTAGTCTATTTCTTCACTATACAGCTAAGAATTTGAGGCCCTTGAAATCACATAAGAGGCAAAACTGGGGTTTGAAGCTAAGTGTCCTGATTTCTAATCCAATGCTCTTACCTACTACTACTTCTTTGGTAGAAATATAAAACCAAACATATCAACATAAAATTTTAAAGTAAATTTTTTCAATGAAATCTTAAAAATGATTATAACATCTTAACTCATCAAATTAACCTTTTAAACGGCAACTGCACTGAAGTAAACAAGGTTTTACTCTAAGGCTGTATGGTAAAAAGCCCAAGAAACAGTGGGTCTAGATTCTATTCAGGTTTTTGCTACTAAATAACTAAGCTACTACGGTAAAAATTACCACTTTTAATAGGTTTTCATTATTACAATTGAAAAAACAAAGAGGTTCCCTTTCCTTAGAATCACGAAGAGATGGAACTTAATCCCATAATTTTGATGATGTCCAGGTATCTTCTTAATTTGTTTAGCATTTACTAATGAAGTGAAGACACAGTAATGCCCTACCTTCAATTAAAATAGAATTTTAAACTTCAATAAACCTGTGATATATCAGAAAACCAAAAATAAGGAACAGAAGCTGCTGAAAGGCAAATTTTAGAAAAAAATCCATAAATTCTGAACATTAGGAAAGATACAGAACTTCACACAACACTCACACATGCTTTTCCCACACAAACCTATGACATTCTCTAATATATTGTAAGTAACTTAGGTTACAGTGCCAACAGCAGCAAGTTAAGGAAAAGAAGCTATGGAGACATTTAATGTAGAAACAAATAGTCCTAAAGACTCTTAATAGGCCCTATAGTATAGGACAGTACTATCATTAATGTTCATAATTCAATGAGTCATTAAGAAAACATTAAATTGAGGCAGCTAGGTAGCTCAGTGATAGAGAGTCAGCTCTGGAGACAGGAGGTCCTGTGTTCAAATCAGACCTCAAACACTTCCTAGCTATGTGACAAGTCACTTAACCCCAATTAACTCACCCTTACCGCTCTTGCCTTGGAACCAGTAATTGCTGATTCTAAGACAGAAAGTATGAATTAAAATTAAAAAACAAAATACATATTTGAACTGTTCGGTATACTCTGCTGAAGGCAGACTACAGAAGCAGTTACATTGATTTTTTAAGTTAGAGTCAAGTTTCATTTGAAAAGAGAATACCTCATTTATCAAAATTCTAACATTACTAAAAAATGTTATTTTATTTTGTTCAACTTTATAAACTCACTATGATCCATTATATAATGAAATGAGAACAACAAAAGCATATGGCCTGTCAAAAGATAAAAGAGCTAGTTAGAAGAAAAAGCAGAGAAATTAAAAGAATCTTAATTCTCAGTTCGGTAGTCTTCTTATAGGATAGGTTATATACCTGCTTTCAATAACTTACTTTATCTATACAAGGCTTTACTCCAATCATGATGGACTCTCCAAAAATCCTCCCATCTTTGCTTAAGGCTTTCCGGGCCTGAAGTTTGGATTGATAACGAATATGCATCCAATTCCCTGTGTTAGACATCTACAGAGATTTCAGTTGCAGAAAATATAAGATGGAGTCAAACAAAGAATACATGAGAGAGGTAAAATTCCACAAGAAAAATAACGAATCAAAATCACTATTATATAGTGCTTTATAGTTTACAAAATACATCTTATGGATTGCCCATGATCACATGGCTTTTTCTTAGTCCAGTGCAGTTTCTACTATACCACATGGTCCTAACAAATAACAATTTTTTAAAATTATGGATAATAATTTTTAAATTGTCCAATTGCAATTGCTGCTAACAACAAAACTATATTTTAAGTAATAGTGTGCAAACAAATGCCTTTTCCTAAATTTCATTTATATGATTATATTTCTGAAGTACCAGTAAGATACCACTTTAATGATATTATATATTTCCATAATTTGTTAAATGGATCATTTTCTACAAATCATATGACACCACAAAAAAACTCAACTAGCCTTACACATTTAAGGGTTCCTGTGAGGAAGCATAGTATACACCAGATCCATACCTAATTCTCCTAAAAGCCCCCTACCTACTTGCCTGCATTATTGCAATAACCATCAACAATAACAGTTTTGACTTCATTTATATAAGGAATTCCTGATGAGGATACTCCTTCAATCAATGCAGAATTGTATCTAAAAGAGTAAATGACTTGGGGCAGCTAGGTGGCTCAGTGGATAGAGCTAAGCTTGAAAACAGGAGGTCTTGGGTTCAGATCTAGCCTCATACACATCCTAGCTATGTGGCACCATCACCCCCCAGGGCAAGTCATATAACACCCATTGCCTACCCCTTACCACTCTTCTGCCAATACATGATATTAAGTATAAAATCAAAAGGTGAGTAAATAACTTGCCCAGGATCACACAACTTGAAAGTATCAAAAGTAGGACTTGAATCTGGGTCTCTCTTAACACCATGGACAGCTCTTCATCCACTGTACCACAGTGCCTCCTAATACCTGAGGTTTATATAGGACTTTAAGGGTTTACAGAAAGCAATTGCCTCTGAGAAGGACATAGAGCAAGTATTATCCCCATTTCAAAGAATGGGAATCTTAGGCACAGAAATTTTAAGTGATATACCCAAAGTCACACAATGCAGGACTCAGGATTCAAATTGAGCTCATAATGCTGTGTTCTCTCAAACTTTTGAGAATCTAAGGAAAACCTTATATTAAAAATATCTTCAAAAACCCAAAGAAATGGGGAAATATGAAAACACAACCCATCTGATTTCTCCTATCCACAACTCATCTTTATTCTGTCCACCTTTTATTACCCATCATTAAAAAAAAATTTTTGCAAAAACTTACCACATGTTTTAATATGTTTCCATACTGTGCAAACTGTAGGAGTATATAAGAAGCAGATGCTTGAGGAAACCTGAAAGAAACAGAAATCATGTTCAACTCAATATTAATAGCACAAATATAATCATGCAATAAAGCATTTATTGAGTCATTACTATGAGCTAAAGAAAAATAAAAAGGCTTTATTCTCAAAGAGCTTACTAAATAATCTGTGTGAAAAACAACTGAAAAAGTTAGAGCTCTAATTGCTAAAATCATCAATCTAAGTAAATTTATAACTCTTCAACTCACAACATTTTGGTAAGAAGAGACAGCAATACAAAAATGTCAAGAGAAGCTCTTGAGAATACCTCCATCCCTCCTTAGAGTGGAACCCCTCCACAAGCCATAATTCTAGCATTTTATTCTCTATTAAAGCCAAACACTCCAGTCCTACTTCTATTTTAAGTGATTCAAAATTCATTCAAATCAATGTGAGTTTTACACCAATCATAGAACTTTTTTTCGTCAAGGTATTTTTCAGAAATATCCAATCTAGGGTATTTCATTTTTATTTATACATGCAATTATCTATCTATCTATCTATCTATCTATCTATCTATCTATATATATATATATATATATACACACACACAAATATATGTATATATGTGTATTACATATACACATAATACATATGCAACTGTACTTAGTAGTAAAACATAAAAGCTGATAACTACGATTTTCAAAATACCATTGTAAGGGGGCAGCTGGGTGGCTCAGTGGAATGAGAGCCAGGCCTAGAGACAGGAGGTCCTAGGTTCAAATCTGGCCTCAGACACTTCCCAGCTGTGTGACCTTGGGCAAATCACTTAACCCCCATTGCCTAGTCTTTACTACTCTTCTGCCTTGGAGCCAATATACAGTTTTGATTAAAAGATGGAAGGTAAGGATTTAAAAACAAAAAATACCATTGTGGTAAACTCATGGCTCACTGATTTCAAATTATCTCAGTGATATACTTAGCAAATAGCTGAAGACCATAAAGTAAACAAAAAGGGCCCTCTACTAGCCCACGTATCAGAGTTCATGAATTAAGACCTCATTCTAAATCGATTTATTCTTAGACACAATTCTTGCAGACTTCCTCATTATTAGGCCCAGCCCACAGCATAATAAAAACAATCAGCAAGGGGAAGGGAGTGGGAGAGACATTCAATTAGTCAATAAACATATATTAAATGCCTACTAAGTGCTGGATATGCAATAGTCACTCTGTTTATAGAAAAAAAAAACCTTTAATTATCATGTAATTCAACATCTTCATTTTACAAATGAGTCAGCTGGGACCCAGAGACTTAAATAATTTGCCTATGATTGTATGACTACTAAGTAGCAAAGGTGAGATCAAATCTGTGGCCTCTTTCTATTTTACCACAATGACAACAGAAAGAAGTAACAATGTGAGAATGATGGAAACATCAAAAAGAATTTTAAATCAGAAATTATTTACAAGACTTAGCATTCTGGGATCAAATATGCATCCATCTCAAGAAACCTTAAGGATAATTTCATTGCAGCACTGAATTCAAATAGTATAAGAATGATCCCCAATTACCCAGAAAAAGTTAAATAATATTAAGTATAATTTGTTAAATCAGGAAATAGATAAAATTATAAATAATTCCACAAAAATAGTTAACATAAAATATTTTGGCACTTAAAAATGTTTAGTCATCTAAAAAAAATTCATTATATAGAACACTTTATTCCAAGACAAATAAAGAAATAAGATACTCCTATAATATGAAATCGCAAATCAAAAATGATTAAGAGATGATAAAATGTTTCCCAAAAATGCTTCAAGCAATCTACGTAATTCATGACACAATAATGTTAAATGACACTGCTTCAGAACAGTAGATTTTTGTTCAGAAAGTGACATTCAGATTTCAATATTTTGACTGACGGTTCATGATTTAAAAAATATATTCAAATATAATCAATCTAATCTCAATTATTACATATATAATACTTGAATTATGAAAATTCCAGAACTTCCTAAAAAATTAAGAGAAATAAATGATTCTGATTATGTGTTATGTTATTCTTTCCAATATCTACTCATTATCAGTCTGGCAACTAATTTTCTCTCACATCTGTAAAACTCCTCCATTTTAACTAGTATGAGGCAACTACAGAAATGTGCCAGGAAGGTGTTACTGTATATATGTCTACATAAATGTTGTAATTTTGATGCCACTTTTATCACTTCAAAACATATGGACTGAAGGGCAACAGTTACTGGAAAGTGGGCAAAATGGCTCTTTGGAGTTGAATCAATCATAGATGATGGGGAAAGTAAATAAGACACAGTAAGAAACCAAACAATAGTCATTTCAAAATTTTAATAAATATTTAGAGGTGAGGAGAAAATTGATACTTTTTCCTCCACTCTAAGATAAGGTTACATATTTCACTAATAAATTATATTAATTGTTGAACCTTTTAAAGACAGGAAAAAAAGGAAGAAGTAGTATAGTTCTTTGCTCCAAAAAAGCTTAAGGCAGAGAGCCAAATGATGAAATTCACTTACCCAAATACAGTTACCCAAGTGTCATCAAGATGATCATCTGAAGTCAGAGACTCTCCTTGAGTATAAAAGGGATCCAACTGAGCAGGAGACAGAGTAGTCTTTCGTGGCTGACCAATATTTGCTGGACTGAACACTCCTGGACATATTATTAAAAGATAATTTATCTTCCAATGTAATTAACTCATTATTTGAAATCTAACAGTGTTTTAAATGAAAAACAGTACATAAAATTATTAAAAATTTACAAAAAGACAGAACACTTTGACCAAAAATAACATAACTTAATAATTAAAACTTTAAAACTATTAGAGAACAAATGGTTAAAGAAAATTTTTATGTTATTTCAGAATACTTTTATTTTTGCTAATATATTCTCCAAGAAGCCTTTCTTAATTACCTCCATTTTTACTACCCTCTAAAAGTCAGAAGTACTAAAGAGTACAAATAGATTTAGGCAGCAATTATTCCTTATCAGAAGATTCTAAAGCTTCTCAGCCATCATTGTACCTATTCCAGTTCAGGGTCAAAGCTCTGTTCTCTGCATGTACTCAAAAGGATGGAAAAACAATGGACAGGGACAACAAAAAATCCACCTGGCTCCCAAATATGAGGGCTGGCTATTATAGATTTAAAACAAATTTGTTTAACTCCTATGCAGTGCTACACACAAGTATTTGAGCAAGAGCTCACTCCTTGAAAGTCAATGAGATATACAAAGAAAAATAAGACACGGTACCTGCTCTAAACAAGATTACAATATAGTGTGATAGAGGAAAGATCCAGAGACTTAATTTAACAGAGACTGGAAGAACTGCAAAGGTTTCCATCCATAGCAGGGGATGGGGAAAGGGGCTTAGAATCCTGAAGAGGAGATTCTAGGAGGGAAACAGTTGGCTCTCTCAGTCTTGAGAAGACAAAGGACCTGGTCTGGTTGGAAACTAGCTCCTGAGCACTGAACTTGATCCCTATTTGAACCCAACTATCATCCCCTCAAAGATCCCCCAAGAGAGGTGGCAGGAAAACTGAAAAGAAGCAAGAAGCAGTTTTCAAGATCTGTCACACCCCTGCGATATCCTGGGTCTGGACATTGCTCAACTGTGATAAGACCAGGGTTCACTCAACCTGAACCTCTGAGAGGAAGGGAAAGGAAACTTAGTTAGGCAGGGACCCCCTTTCATCTCTTCCCACTAGACCCTGAAACCCTGTAGCCATTTTCCTGTTTAATCCTGACTCATTTAATTATTAGAATAAAGACTGTTATCTACTATCCAGACTCTAGTGTGAGTGAAGAACACTGCCTTAGCTGGGGGGAGAGAGGCTGATTTCTCTTTTCTACTAGGGAAGAAGAATATTTCAAATCACAGTTATTAGAAGAAAGGGAAAGGGCAGGTTTAGTGAGGAGACATTTCTGAAGAGGACTGTAGGAGGGAACAAATATATCTCCCCCCCCCCCCCCTCCTTCTGCCTCCCGGAGGAAAACAACATCCACTTCTCATATACCTTGCCTTCAACTGGAGGGGTTTCACTCTCTCTCTCTCTCTCTCTCTCTCTCTCTCTCTCTCTCTCTCTCTCTCTCTCTCTCATTAATACCATCCAATCAACCCCTCCATTACAATAGAAAGGATAATACACGCAAATAAACATAATAAATGCATAAGAAAAATACAAAGTGCTACGAGATCCAGTGAAGTGGAGATCATTTCTAGGTAGGATCAAAGAATTTAGAGGTAGAACAGAATTCAGTCACTTAGTTCTACTCTTACATTTTACAGAAAAGGAAAACAGGTCCAGAAAGCTTAAATGATTTGCCCAAGGTCACACAAGAATAAGTAGCAGACCTAGAATTTGGATCTTGGCTCTTTGATTCTGAATCCAGTACTGGTTCTAGAGCATCAGGGAAGATTCCATAAAAAATATATAATTTAAGTTTGGTTTTGAGGATTAGGTAGGTCAACAGGCAAAAATCACATAGGCAAAATGCACAGGAATGTGAAAGGATTTTCATAAAGATTGTGAAAACTTCCATTTGACTAAAAGGGAATATGAGAGAGGAAAAGAGATAATAATAAATAAGGAGAGAAAGGCGAAATGGAATCAGTGTAGGGCTTTGAATGTCAGGTTAAGGAATAGGACCTATGTTCAAAAGGCAATGTGATTTCATCACTGAATTCCCCTGAGAAAAAAAGAGTGATGATGATGTCAAGAATTTTATGGACTTGTATACAGAAGCTGAATTCTGCTTGACCGAAAAGAAATAGAAGCAATAGATGGCAGTTGAAAAGGATTAAAATTAGGTGTTAAGAAAAAACCTTGACAATTCAACTTCTCTAAATGTGAAATATACTATTTTGAAAAGCTGTGAGTTCCCTCTCTCTGATACTCAGACATGAGGTATAAAGGCAAATATACCCCTTTTGGCTGGTATGTTGTAGATAGCATTCTTTTGCAGGCAAAGGTTGAACTAGATGACTTCTCAGATTCATTCCAACTTGGGAAATACTATGATCAAGACCTGTACATTAAGAAATGTTGCTTCTACCAGTGACATACAGCATAAACTCATGGAAGGAGACAGGACATGGAAAGCCCAAGAAAGAAGTCATCAGTATCAGAATTAGAAAGTTACTATGGCATTAGCAACAAGGGAAACAAATGTGAGTCACATTGAGTAGGGAAGAATGAGCAGAATTCTGTAAATAACTGAGATGATTTCAAAGATAGACATGAGTTACTAAAAGATGGGGAGTACTACTGTAAATTAGTAAAATTAGTAAAATCAGGAAATATAGCAGGATTAGAAAAAAAATTATTTCAGTTTCTAGATGTCTGGAGTTCAAGGTACTCTTAAAAAATTAAAGAAAAGAACAAATATTGTGATAATGACTTAATCCAAAAAATCTCTATGGATTTATGATTTGGACCTAGCCATTTTTGCAACAAGCTGCTTCTGTTCTAAATAAATTCATTGCTCCTGCCTATAGTGCCATCTCCCTTTTCTGGAGTCTCCTATACCTGAAATTTCCTATATTCCATGCAACCTCACAAAACAGAACTTCCCAGACTATCAAAGTAGAAAACCCTACACCTATTAGAGACCATGGGCCCTTCTGTATAAACCCTGAATCTTACCCATATACCTGAGATGCCCTGTTATAAGTGAAAGAAACCACAATTATTCACACTGAACTATGCTTGAGAAGAACCTAGGTTCCAAGTCCAAAGAACATCTCTCAAAGAATTCCACTTGCTCCTCCAGTTATGGCCCAAAGAGTATCTTATTTTGTTAAGTAGTTTTCATTTGTGCCCATGACTTCTCTTGGAGTTTTCTTAGCAAAAATATTGGGAGTGGTTTGCCATTTCATTCTCCAACTCATTTTGATAGATGAGAAAATGGAGGCAAATACAGTTAAGATTTGTCCAGGGTCACACAACTATTAATGCCTGAGACTACATTTGCACTCAGGTCTTCCTAACTCCAGACCCAAAGTTCTATCTACTGTGTCACCTAGCTGCCCAAAGAGTATTTTATTTGTCCCTCCAGTGACCTGTGAAATGGATGTTTTTGTCCCTTTCCTATTGCCGCAAGAATCTAAAATTAAAACTATAAATCTTCCACCTTGAGTGTGCTAAAGCATACCTATAATTGGCCAATTTTACCTCTTCTGTAGAAATCTTTTAAGTCTCAAAAAAAAAAAAAAAGCTTTGAAGAACTGAAGTTAAATTATGATTAAAACACAAAACTTAGACCCCAATAGAACTACTCTCAAACCTCAAGTAAGGTGTACTGCAAAAAAAGTTACATCTGGAGTCAGAAGACCTAGGTCTGTCACTGGACAAATAACTTGCTTACCTGAGTTTTCTCATCTCACCATCACTGATCTAGCATATAAAGTGCAAATAACGAATGTTGAATTCTCTTACAAGTCATGTTTTTCCTGAAACTGCTCCAAATCTTTCTACACAAATTTATTAATGAATAAGCAATGATATCAGGATACAAAAGAATTCTGAGTACTAATGTTATAAACATATCAAGAGTTCCCACCTACAATGAACAAATTATTTCAATTGTCATAAAATAAACTGCTTCAAAATAAATTTGAGTAATACTACTTTGGGAAAGTATTATTTAAGTGAACTGATTTTGTGAAAGTGTCCTGGATCCTAGATATCATTAACTATACATCTTAATTTAAACAAGAAATAACATGGCATAGATAACATGGAATCAGGAATAGCTGGGTTCAAAGTCTAAATGTGACCATGGGCAAATCATTTAAATTACAGAGAAGTCAAGAACTAAAGGGAGGAAGTATCTTATCAAATATCATCTGCAAACTATAGACCAGAAAGATTGACTTTACTTCCTTACAAAATTCCAAAACTGATTATTAAAGAGATGGGCTAGTGAGAATATAACAAAGGAAGCATGATCATAAAAAGCCAGCTAGCTTCATTAAGAAAAAGACATTTGATGGGTACAGAATAAGGTATACATTTTCAGATATGGTCATTGTGCTGATTTGTTTTGCTTAACTGTACTGGAGATAGATGTTATTGGAAAGAAAGATTATTTTTTTAAAAGAAAAAAAATCAATAAAATACCACCCCCTAAACAACAATATCAATGATAAGAACCTTAATTCCTCATTTTAAAAGTGGAAGATTGGGAAATGCTGTAAATATCATTTACTTTGGTGTTAGCAAAGTAACATATCTCTTCTCATTAGAGCAAAGAGAGATGTGGGCTGGACAACAGTATAAGTAGATGCATTTGAAACTAGTTGAATGGCCAGATTCAAAGAATGATTATCAATGGTTCAATGTTGGCTCCCAAAGAATGGTCATTAATGGTTCAAGATCAGTTCCCTGGAGCTGCTCCTGTCTTAAGGGTATATTCAATCACTCCTTACTACCAAAAACTAAGCTTTCTACTGAAGGCATCAAGACCAGATTAACATTCTATTCACCTTCCTTCCATGGAGATCTTTCCATATTCACAATACTCTGCTTACATGAACTCCAGAAAAGTTAGCCAATTCTTAAGTTTCTCTTCCCTGTCATAATGACTAGATTATAGAAAAGCAACTTCAACTCCTGCTTCTTGCTCTTTCCTCCCCGTCCACCTAATCTTTCTTCCCTTATATCTTGCTCATATGTACCCAACCCCTAGATATTGTGACTCTGGAATTACTGTCCCATACTTAACCAAGTTCCATTTGTTTTAGTTCTCTTCCTCTTAATCTCCTCTCTAATTCTTATTGAGACCTGCCTGTTTCCTGGTGACCTGACATTCCAGATATTTCTTGCTTTCCAAGACAGGTTAAACTTTCTCTCTTACTCCTAAAACACATTGACCCTAAAGGTAGAGTCCTCATACTCTTTCCTCTTCATTGTCACTTGCTCATCCTTCATTTCAAAAAGGACCAATTATGTCTTGACTTCCTCCATTCAGATGAGGTAATGTTGCCTCACTCTGACTTCCAGAGTCATCAAAGTCCAGGATCAAGACAAAATCAGGTTAATCTGAAATGGCCTGGGAATGCAATGTGCCTTTGATGCCTGCCCAAGCTCAAAGAACTCCACAGCACCTGGTTTGGCTGCCTTAAAGGCTTTTAGAATAAACTATCCTCACATACACATTCTACTGAGAGAAGTCTTCATATGCTTGGAGTAGACATTCCCCTAGTCACTGATAGGTTTGAGGCCTATTAGTTACTCTCAACCTAGTTTAGCCTGTCTGCCAGATAGTTTACCAGAGTGGGGCCACTGCACATGAGATAGCTTCTTGGGGACAAACTTGAGAGTTGAGTAACAGGAAAACACCAAAGGTGGATGAATAGTCCTGAAAAAGCCCAGCAAACCCTGACACCAGAGGTGCTAGTCCTCTCTGAACACCCCATACATCCTGTGTACTTACAGTCTTCCATTATTACCATCATGAAGAAGCAGCCTGTTCTTTAAAGTTTACTATAACCAAATTCATTATTCAGCTAGATTCATGATGGTGAACCCATGGTACCCATGCCAAAAAGGGCACACAAAGTTCTCTCTGTAGGCACACCTGTAGTCACCCGCCAGAGTTCCTTAGTAGAAAGCTAGAGAGATTGGGGCAGAGCTGTTCCCTCCCCCTCTCCTGAGGACATTCCTCTCTTCAACCTCCCCTCTGCCCAACAGCCCTTGGGTTGGAGGGGGGTAGGGGGGAGGAAGAGGTCTCCAGCATGGTATGGATCTAGATCCAAGTGGATATTCTCTTCTGCCCTCCCAAGACATATTTCTTTCCTTTCTCAGTCATGTTCAGTTTCTGGCTATCTTTCTACCCTCACCCCCATGTATATATGAAGTGATTTCAACATTCATCAAGTTCCCTAAAATACCTTAATCTCCCAATTCTTTAGTCTATCCAATTCCTATATGCAATCTCCCCTTATGTAAATTCATATTTTGCAAGTTCAACTTTTTATGTAAAGAATTCTGAAAGAAATAGGCATTCCAAAAAAATACTAATTGTAACTTTACTGTTTTCTCTCTTTCCATTCCTCCTCCTCTGTTAAGTTCTCTATGGCCTCTTACCCACCCCCCAATGAAAAACAAAAAATCCTCCGTGATAAAGGCACAAGATAGACACACACTAAGAGACTGCCACTGCCTGACTGGGTGCTTGACAGGAGACCTCAGGTGCAGAGAAAAGAGACTGCTACCCCACTCCTATCTTCCTTCTATCCCTGTTTGGGAACTTTCTTCTGTCCTCAGACCCATGTTGCCTGCCTTCTCTGGTCTGTGGTCTTATCCCTCCTACTTGTGTCCATATTTTGCTTACACATGTCTACCTCTAAGTGGCTGGTCCCAAAGTGTTTCTCCTCCTGCATTCACTTCTCTGTCTCCAGCCTCTTGAACCATATGTTGGGCCAACCTCCCTCCATGGGAACAAGAACCCATTCTTGCCTTCCTCCTTCCCTCCCCCATTCCTAGACCCTCATATCAATTCAAATTACATAAAAATTTTGCTTTGCTTTTACTAAAGCAAAAATTTTACCTCTACTGGATCCTACCTAAACAAAGGCAGAGTCACATTCTGATCTTGCCAAAACCAAAAAGTACTACACTTCTATGATCAAGAACTCTGAAATTCCTTGAACCAATCCCACCTTCCTAACATTTCATTTTTTTCTTGTGCTTTATCATTCCCAAACCTATTTTTTTATCCTCACTATTACTGGGAATCTCTTAATACTTTGTCAACTATGCCTTGTTCTGAGAGGATTTCTGAGAGTTATTTAATTCTACACTCTTCTCTACTCTTGAATCTCTTATCCTAATGGGAAGCCCCAACTCTGGATTTACTCCTATCACTTTTCTAACTCTTCCATATGGGTGGCAGTCCCAAGGATTTATCTTGACTTTGCAGATAACTCCCAGATTTATATAAAAAGCTTCATTCTCTCTCCCTAGAGTTTCAGTCCCTTCATCAACAACTAAATATTTCAAAATGGATGTCCTAAAGACATATTAAACTCAACAAGTTCAAAACTAAACTAATCATCTTTCCCCACCAAACCTCTTCTTTTCCAAACTTTTCTATTTCCACTAAATACAAAACCATTCTTCCAAACTCCTAGATTTAAAATTGTGGCATTATCATCTACTAAGTCTCCCTCTTTTCATATATCCAATTGGCTGCCAATTATGGCATTTTATGTCCACAATACTTCTTCATTCCACCCCTTCTCATTAATCATACAGCTATCACCTTAGTTCAGGATTTCATCACCTCACATAAATTATTACAATGGCCTGCTCGCTTCCAATCTCTCCCTACTCTCCCCCAAATTACAAAGAGTTACTTAACAAAGTGATTTTCCCCAAGTATAAATCTAATCATGTCAGTCCTCTACCCAATAAACTCCAATGCCTTTCTATTACCATTAGAATTAAATATAAATTTCTGTTTAATTTTGAATGACCTAATCCCAATCTTTTCATCATTATACATTACTTTTCCTAATGTGTCCACCCACCCCAATACCCTCTGATCTAGTTTTTTTGTTTCTCATATTATTGCCTATCTCTATGCTTTTGAATGAACTTTTTGTTTAAAAGGTTTTTTGAATGAACTTTCTCTAATGCCAAGAATGTACCATATTTCTTCACCCCTGTCTCACAGAATTCCTCTCTTCCTTTAACATGCACCTTAAGGATCATTTACTACATGAAGACTTTGCTGATCCCCACAGCTGCTACTACCTTCCCTTTTAAACCACCTTGAATTTATTTTAATTTATTCTTTTTATAGTCACATGTGTACTTGTATATCCTGTAAACTCCTTGGGAACAGAAACTGTTTCATTCTTTATATTCATATTTCCAGCCCAGTGCCTGACAGAGCACTAGTTACATAATAAATGCTTGCTGATTATTCACTCTGAAAAAGATGAGGGGGGATGATAGCAGTCTTCAAGTATCTGAAAGTATGCCACATATAAGCATAAATGAGTCTTATTTTGCTGAGCCTAAGAAGGCGAAACTAGGAATACTAGGTTAAAAGTTACAAGGGAGAAAAATTTAAGTCTGTTATCAAAATAAATAAATAAAAATAAAATAACATGGCTACCCAAAAATGTAATGATCTGCCTTGAAATGTAGTATGTTCCTTCTCAATGGAGATCTTCAAACAAAGATTAGGTGAATGGATATTCACTGAATGGATATATTATAATGATATATATATATATATATATGGATATAATGGATATATTCACTAAATGGAACTGAATGGATATATTATAATGAAGATTTTTTTTTCAGGCAAGGTTTGGAACCAAGTGACTTTTGAGGTCTCTTCAAACCATCAAGTTCTGTAATTCTCTAATCTTAAATAATTTCTTTGATTTATTGACATTCATTTAAATAATTATGATATTGAGTATAAAAAATTTAAATGAAAAATATACATAAAACAAAAGTCCCTACAAGTCATGCCTTTAATTTATAGAAAACAAGAAAAGCATTTTACTCTAAAGTCAATTAAAATATCCAAGTACTAAATATTAAAAAAAAATTTACCTGTACTATGTTTTGTAATGACCCTTAAGAAGTCAAAGGCTCAAAGTTAAGAGGACCATTTAAAAAAATATATCAAACTCAAAAGTTCAAATGAACAAGCAGTCTTATTATTGCCCTGTCAACTACTCTGAAAAATATAATTGCTTATACATAATCTAAAACCATTTACATAACTTTAACATAATTGCCTTTTTAAAAGAATGTTTAATTGCTTCACTGATTCTACATCCTTTCAATCAGACTTCCTGGTACATATGCTATGCTTTATAAAAGCTGAAATTAAGCATACCTATTTATGAAACCACATTAAATTGGGACAGTAATATCTCTTGATAAATCATAACTTCACCCTTCACAAGATCAAACTAAAGTAAAAGGCAAAGGACCAATTCATGAAAATACTTCTAAAAATTCAATTGAGGGGCAACTGGGTGGCTCAGTGGATTGAGAGCCAGGCCTAGAGACGGGAGGTCCTAGGTTCAAATCTAGCCTCAGACACTTCCCAGGTGTGTGACCCTGGGCAAGTCACTTAACCCCCATTGCCTAGCCCTTACCACTCTTCTGCCTTGGAATGATTACAGTATTGATTCCAAGACAGAAGGTAAGGGTTTTTAATTTTTAAAAAATTCAATTGAAATAGAAGATTGATTACTTCAAAATTAGCACTCTAAGAGTAAAGTAGTCAAAAAAGCATTTATTAGGCATCTGCTATGTGCCAGGAATTATGCTAAAAGTTAGATACAAAAAGATGAAAAGACAGTTCTTGCCTTCAAGGAGCTCACTATTTAATTGGGGAGAAAACAAGCAAACAAGTACAAACAAACTATATATATTTTCATATTCAATAAATAGGAAATGATTCAAGAAGGGAAGGCATTAGAATTCAGAGGTTGAAAACCTTTCTGTAGAAAATGTTATTTTAGTTTAGAGAGGGGCTTAAAGGAAGCCAAGAAAGCCAGGAGGAAAACATGAGGAAAAACATGAGAGGCATTGCCACCTGAGAAAATGCCAAGAGCTGAGAGATGCAGTATTAAGAGAGAAAAATTAAAAAGCTAGCTAGTAGAGCATCCAGGTAGTTAAGTAGAGTCAGATTTAAAGAAAGTCCAGGGTTTCAATCTGGCTTGATACTTCCTAGCTATGTGACCCTGGACAAGTCACTTAACCCTAATTACCTATCCCTTGCCACTCTTTTGCCTTGGAACTATTTATTACCTGTGTGAACCTTGAATAGTCCTTTGACCTCTTGAGGTTTCAGTTTCCTCATGAGAGTTAAACTAGATTACCTCTGAGGTCCTTTCAGTTCTAAATTTTAAGCTCCTATATTACTGTGTATTTGTAATATGGTTAAAAAGTCTTTGTGGAGGCAGTTGGGTGGCTCAGTGGACTGAGAGCCAAGACTAGAGATTAGAGGTCCTGGGTTCAAATCTAGTCTCAGACACTTCCTAGCTATGTGACCTGTGAACTTTAGATTTCTCCACCCTATTTAGTCTAACAAAAACAGGAATGTCTACACCCATTCTTAAGGATTAAGTATTTAGGAGGATGGCCTATAACAGACATGTGCTAGCAAAGGACAACTCAGAAACAACTGACAGACCCCTGGGCTGTCCTAAGTCAAGCTTAAGCTACCATTGGTACATGTGAGATGCAGAAAAGTGATGTAAAACCATCTATATATTTCGTGTCACTTCCTCTCTCCGGCCTCTTTTGCGGCAGAAAAGTGACTGTGGCTGGCAGCTTGCTGAGTGTTATAAATCTTGAAATTTCTCAGACTTGTGAATGTTAAAAATTTCCCCATCGGGGAATTCTCAATTGGAACAATTCCCTACTAGGAACATTCCCCAGTTTGACTGTGAGAACTCGCCAGGATCAGAAATGGGAGGACCTCTACTCCACTGTACTTAAGACTGCTTTAGGGGAGAAAACTCCTTGCTAAACAATGAAAGTACTTAAAACCATACTTTTAATGAGGCAAGGAGTTCTTTGAGCCATGCCTGTTTTTAGAATTGATACAAAGGGGTGCTAAGTACCTATTAAAGGTCAGGCAACTTGTAAACTTGCCAGGAGCAAAGAGGCTCAAACTTACTTAGAGGTTTTCTCTTGAGGGGATTAGTCAACTCAGCTGTGTTTTCTCTGGTTCAGACATACTGAGGGGATTAGTCGACCCAGCAGTGTTTTTAGAATGGGTTGTCCTTTGGAAAATGTCTACTGTGATTGGTAGATGTAAGGACTTAGGGGAGGTGACATAGGAGAAAACCCCCTATATAAGAAAAAGCAGAATCTCTTGAAAGGAATCCTTTTGGAGAAATCTCTTATGAGGATCGCTTGGGAAGAATCTCTTGAGAGAGGCTCTGGAGAAGGGAAGCTCTTGGAGGACAATCTCTACGGAGGTCTCGCTGGAGCTCCTCTGAGGGGACTCTGTCCCTCTGGAGGCTCTGGAGAGAGGTCCTTTGAAACAGTCTCTGGCTGGATCTCTCTTTGAGGAGGACTCTGGCTGGAACTCTCTCTGGTGTAATCAGCTGAAATGGAGCTGGCCTGGTGTCACTAGAATCCTTGCTTAGACACACCTTGTGGTGAGTGATAAAAGACTGACTGACTGATCTCTCTCTCTTAAAACTCAGGTCTAGGCCATGTTGGCTTAAGGCCCTTCATACTTATACTTTTTCTCTCTCTCTCTCTTTCTTTGACTACTCATTGTATTATTAAATTCTCTATAAAACCCAGTTGACTCGGGCATATTCATGATTGGGAATATATTCCCTGGTGACCACCTTATATTTGATTAAAAAACCAAGACACTGTAGTGAAATATATTTTCTGCGGTCACAAATTTACTCACCTACTCTTATATCTACTATAATTTATATCTTTAACTATTTTAACTCTTACAGTTTATACCCTTAACTCTTTTAACTGCCACAGTTTATGGAGTTTATGGCTTCCCACCATTTTAAATATAACAGTGTCTTGGCATCTTGGCGTAGCGGCAGCTATTGTCCATTTTAGCAGTGAGTTTTCCTTGATACTATATTGGGAGAAGCCGAGTAGCAGACCTAGTTCAGGTGAGGCATCTTAACTGAGCTCTCTCGGAGTTTAGACTGATTCTTTTCTCCTTTACCTTTGTAAAAATAGACTCAAATCCAGGACTTCAATCCCCAGAAATCCTTGCTCCACTTCCCCAGAATGCCCTCTAATCTCACTGAATTCTCACCTGGGCCGAGAGCGAGATAGGGTATTTAAACCCGGTTGTGAATAGGCCCGGCCTTTTTTCGACTTCCGTTTTGGAGCAGACGCGTCTCTTTCATGATGTGAGGTTATCTTGTCTGGGACTCTCTGGCCTAGACATGTGCTTTTTTATTCTGTATTTTCTTTAATCCTTAACCTTTAATAAACCTCAATAAAAATATAATACTCCTTGCAGAGAGAAACTAATTTCTATCTTGCCTCAGTCTCCCCTAAATTTTAATCTTTACACAGTTGGCTTACCACTTCGGGAAAACAAAATATCTCAATCTTCTGATTCTTTTCTGATCTTTAGTTCAGCTTTAATAGCTAGTGCCTAGAAATTTTTTTGATCCACATTTCTCTGGCCGAGGCTTTTTACCCTCACAAAGCTGTTGCTCATTCCAGCCATTAGATAGCTCACAGGCTCACTCCAGACCTGTTACGCTTGCCGCCCACCTGGCCCCTGGCTGCTTCGTTCTGCCTGCCTGTTTTTCCTGCTACTGATCCTGACCTCTCTCTGTCCTCACTTGGTCCTGGCCCTGCCCACCCCAGCGGCCTGCTCTGGCTCCTGCTCCTGGCCTCTCACCTGGTGCTCCAGCTCCCGGCCCTGCTTGCCTGCGTTCCTGGCCTACCCCGGTGCTCTCTCTAGCTTACCCGGTCCCTGTTCAACCCAGATCCTTGGAGTAGTTAGCTCAGGACTCATTTCCACCAGCTGGTAGCAGGGGTATTGGCTCCATGTGGGCGGATCGGGGTGTAGGAGGGTAGAGAGAAAAGGGAGAGGAAAAGAAGAAAGGTTTTTCCAAACAGGAACTTAAAAGCAATGGGCTATTTAAAAGGATACCTTTTGACTGTTCTGGTAATTTTATTGATTTCACCTGCAGGCTAGAAGAAAGATTCAGCCCAAAGATTCAACTTTAATGGGGCAAATAGGTGGCTCAGCGAACTGAGAGCAAGCCCTAAAGACATGCGGTCCTGGGTTAAATCTGGCCTTAGATACTCTCCAGCTGTGGGGCCCTGGATGGGTCCCTTAACCCCCACTGCTTAGCCCTTACCACTCTGCCTTCTGACAATAGACATTTAAATGGATAAGAACCCAAGGAACTTCAAAGAGACTGGAGGCTATATTTTTAAGGCATTTCAGACTCCAATGATTATAAAAATCTCTGTATTTCTATTGCATTTTCCTGATTGTTTTGTTTTAAGATATAACTTTGTGATTTTAAGTTCGTATATTACTGGATTCAATATTATTCTGTTACACTGTTCATTTTAATGTACCGACTTAAAATTCTGTTGCTTTTCCCCTATAACTACAGTAAACAAAAAATATTGTAACTAAGCCCATATATGAAAAAAAAAAACAGCCTTTCTAATTTTTGCCTTTGTAAATTGTCACATAGAGGATAGATGAACTTCATCAGAACTGGTTACAATTGCTATAACAACCTTTGGAAAATTTAATGTGCTAAATATCTCAACTGATTTTAAGGGTTTTTTAAACATGATTTTTGTAATTTTTTTTTTACAATCTCTGGTCATTATTGCCTGCCCCTGACATGAGATGTAAGGCCAATTCCAGCTGAAATGAAATACATTTTATAACCCCCAACCTTCCCACATTTCTAAATATGTGAATGGAAGTTGGGGCAGTTAATCTCAGGGCATTTGTACCCCTAAAAAAGCCTCCAAAAAAGGAGCATCTCTCATTTATACTCTTCAGCTCATTATTTTACTTCCACCAGAATGATATTTCTTCATGATGTTCTTAACCCAAGATGAGTTTTACTTTGTTTAAAAATATGTTTATTACAAAGGTTGAAAGATTGCTACGTTTGTAAAAACTTTTGACAAATATCCATCAATTCATAGGTTTTAAAAAAGCCATGCAGCAACTTATGTGAAATATGAATGTGTGTTTGTTTGCTATTGTAATTAATTAGGCTATTGAGAATTTTGGGGATATTGATACCACATATTTATAATACTGTTCTTTAAAAATGAAAACTGTTACCTTGTAAAATTCATTTGCCTTATACTCACAGTGATCATGGCCAGATATGTAGAGGAAATGGATCTCATTTTTGGTGAGAAAGCTTATATTCTATATTTTCTTAGCTGACACAGAGTGTCAATGATTATGAGCTATATTTTTGAAATTTTTAAAGCTCTTTTATTATTATATTTTCTTGCATGTACAATATACTTTTTCAGTTTTTTTCTCTACTTTTTTATATTTGAAGCACATGTCACCAGCATTAAGATTTTCTTTAACTTTTTTACTTTTCAGTACTATAAGTTTAAAATAACATTTGTCAATGCATACCCCAAAAGCTTGTGACTATAAAAATGATGCCACTATTTATTTAAAAAATTATGGGACTTTGCTTAATGATTCTGTCTGATTCCAGGACAAAATATACACACAAGAGCCACTGCACAGAGCCAAAGAAAAGCCAATCCAGGATGGATTGATGCACTTCTAGGCCAATACAAAGATTTTGAACCTAGTGTGAACTCGAGGTTACTGTGTTTATCATTGCTAGACATAGGCTTTCCTTGTGTTCACACTCACTCTGAAAATACTCACAGACAAGTATCCCCGAAACCTTGGCTCATATAATCTGGTCCCCTTTTCTGCCTTTCATAGTATGGTAACTTTCTGTAGTCCTGGATACTGACTGCATAAATGCATCATTGCTTCGATCATTTTGATTGGGCCCTGATTCAAGGACCTTTTATAGATTTATTTTTCTTTTTACTTGGAATTTTTACACATAAGACTTTGATAGTCTGTATTTTCATCCAGTATTTTCTTTTTTATTTGGATTTTTCTGATATCTTTTAATATCTCTTGCCAATTGATTCATATTTCTCATACCTCAGCCATGCATCCCTAACTGATCCTGTATTTTTCAATCACCCTCTTAATGGGGAATGTAAAAAATATCATTATTTAAATTACAAAGTTTAAAATTCCTTTTGAGAAGAATTTTAGGTAAAGAAACACGCTACCTCTCTGAATCCAGAAACTGAACTGTTGGAGAAGACACCATGAAGAAGCCTCCAGACCACAAGCTGCACAAAAATGAACTTTGGGTGTAGCTGATCGAACATTTATTTGTATGTATACTTTCATGCCAAAGGCGACTGCCCCCTAACTGGCTTTTTGTCAATGCGTCCAGCAATTATTGGTTTTGTTTTGTTTTTTCTCTTATCCTCAAATTGTTGCAATGTTTAAACTTGATTATGTTTTTATGATCCTTTGGGGAATGTAAAAATAGACTTGAATCCAGGACTTCAATCCCCAGAAATCCTTGCTCCACTTCCCCAGAATGCCCTCTAATCTCACTGAATTCTCACCTGGGCCGAGAGCGAGATAGGGTATTTAAACCTGGTTGTGAATAGGCCCGGCCTTTTCTCGACTTCCGTTTTGGAGCAGACGCGTCTCTTTCATGATGTGAGGTTATCTTGTCTGGGCCTCTCTGGCCTAGACATGTGCTTTCTTATTCTGTATTTTCTTTAATCCTTAACCTTTAATAAACCTCAAAAATATAATACTCCTTGCAGAGAGAAACTAATTTCTATCTTGCCTCAGTCGCCCCCCAAATTTTAACTGTTATACCTTCCAAACACTATCCTCTTAGAAAGCCTCTAATCTTCTTCAAAGACCTCTTTGAACTCCCTCTGGCACAGGCCAGGTGGGAGAAATCCTATACCCTCTTCTCTCTCTTCTCCTTAATTCCTTCCCTCTATATTAATTAAAATCACCATACATTTCCTAACTGACTTGGGTATTTTATTTGGGATGCTCTCTGATGACCAAATTAATTTAGATTAGGTCACAACCCTAAAATTATCCTTACAGTCCATAGGCAAGCCATTTAACCTGCATTGCCTAGCCCTTACCACTCGTCTGCCTTGGAACTATTAGTTCCAAGGTAGAAGGTAAGGGTTTCTTTTTTTATTTTTTTTTAAGTATTTGTGATCTAGACTAGTAATTAAAAGTACCACCTATAATATTCCATACAGGCATATGTTCCAAATTCCAAGCAAATATTTGGGGGACTGTGAGATTAAGGCAAATGGCAACTGTTACAGAACCTCTATATTATCAGCTATCACTAGTTTTCTTATTATTAATAACATATTTCTACAGTTTTTCTCATAAAAGCCTTAAGAAGTGAGTAGTAGTAATCTATATTAAGCCCATTTTACAGAAGTGAAAAAAAACATGATTCAATGAAATAAAATGATTTGTCAAAGATTTAGAGGAAACTAAGTGTCAGAGCCAAAAATCAAACTTAGCTCTTGACTTCAAATTCAGTATAATATACCATACCTCTACTTATAGTCTTTTCTCAAATATAGTAAAATCCAAAGTGAAGCAAGGATACCCACTCTCCCCAATATTATTTGAGATCATTCAGAAATGCTAGCAATAGCAAAAATATTAAAGAAATAAAGATAAAACAATCCCTGTTCACTAACGATATGATAGTTCATTTGGAAAACACAGTAGGAAAACAAAAAAGGGTGTCTACTGATTAAATATACTCAACAAATTGTGATATTATCAATGTAATAGCATATCATTATGCTATTAAAAAGATGAACTCAAACAGAGTAAAGTGAGAACTAAGAAAATAACTATCAGTAATCAATGTATTAACCAATCTTATAGACTCTAATAGCTGTCTAGTCCAAGTAACACATGAAAAGAATACACATTATACCACATCAAATAAATGGTCATTCAGGCTCTGCTTGAAGACATCCAATGATGGGGAAACCCATCATTCAGTTCATGACATACAAGTCAGGGTTACATTATCTTTTTTTTTAATGCCCCATCATACTGCTTGTAGTTGAGGCAGAACCGTAAGGGTTAAAGCCTCCTCTTCTCCCCGCTTGGGCTGCATAGTCAAGGTCGTGGGTTGAACTGTGTACGACCTGCCCAGCTGCATGCAAGGTTGGAGTAGCCAGCAAAGGGAGGATTGATAAGGTTTGTGAGAAATTGTGAGAGACTGTGGGAAAGTTGCTTGTTTGGAATCCTCTCAGTTCTTCCTTGTGCCTGGCAGGTAACGTCATGAATTCCTATGAATCTGCCCAATTATTGGTTCCTGCTGTTGCTGGGCGGTAACATCATATTTTCCTGTGTCTTAACCTATATATGCTTTGTGTGAACCCAATAAAGCTTTGTCGCTATTCATTTTCATATGGCGTCCATTCGTTACTCTTCATTTTGTTACCCCATGTAAGGTCACACAGGGCTGGCCGACCTTGGCGATGAGCCTTACAACTGCTAAATTATATTTTTCAATTCATTAAAAGCCCTAAATTTTTCCCTGGCATAATCCTGATTACAGAAAACTGCTGATTATATATGTCTCTCTTCTCCATGACAGGAAGTAAACTACAGGTGTAAGATGAGACATATGCTATCAGATATGGTCAAGGTGTCAGTATCTATTTTGTTTTGTTTAGCTGTATTTTTTTACTAGAAGGGTTCTATTAGGAGTAATGAGTATATTGTTTTTAAGAAAATCCATAAAACTTTTTAAGCAAATAGGCAGGAAAAAAAACAATAGCAATGAGGATCCAGATTGGCTACTAAAGCAATATAAGAAAATTAAAAGCAGCAATTATAGTCGGTAAATCAGAGATTAAAAAGTAAACTGACATCTAAGAAAAAAGCATTCATAAGATTTTTTTTTTAAAGAGAATTCTGAAGACTAGAAAGCAAATACCCATTTCGTGTCCCTCAGAAAACCGTTCGGCAATCTGTGCTTAAAGGGTTAAATCTCTCAAAGCTTGCTTATTACTCTATTCCAAAAATGAATAATATGGAAATAGGTTTTGAGTGATAATACACATATAATCCAGTGGAACTGCTTGTCAGCTCCAGGAGAGAGGAACAAAGAGGGGAAGGAGAGAACATAAATCATGTAACCATGGGAAAATTTTTTAAAACAAAATTATATTTTTTAAAAATCAAAGGCTTGCTTATCCTGAAAATATTTTTCAGCAATATTGAATAACAAATTTTACTGTACCTGAAAATAAGATTAACATTAACTCAATTTCATTTATAATATATATCATTGTTGTGCCAAAATAGCCTACATAGTCTAACACTCAATACTATCATAAAGATACCTTCAATTTTCTATTTCCCATATCTTGTAATTAAAATTAATAAATTATGTAGGGGATTTTCATTTATTTGAGCTCATTTAAGGAAAGTGGAAAATCTGTTCCCTCTGAACCTATCACCAATCTAATCAACTCCTTAAAATTCTAATTCTCTAACCCCTCCAAACTTCTCTCAGTTCCCTACTTATACCATATGTTCCACAGTCTATTTTTTATATAACATCCCCATTTTAATCCACGATCTTATTCAACCATGCTTGTATGTCTTACCACATTGTTTTGATCAAGACTTATGAATAAAGTTATAGCTAAAGCAGCAGTGGCTCCAAGTGGCTGGTTTAAGTTCTGTATATTTTCTTTATTACAGCTTCACATTTTCAGATAGCTACCTCTACAGGACCTTCCACAAACCAGTGATGGAAAGAATCTCTCAACTTTAGCTTAATTTATTGACTTTTGATTTTGGACTTCCACATTTGCCTTGAATTCCATTTTAAAAAATGATAATTTCACTTTCAAATATAAAAAGAAATACATCACAAAGGAGCTATTTAACCTAATAAACCCACAAAGTGATATTAAAGATACTTCCTAATAAGCTCCTGAGCCTGCTTCAAACCTCACACCCTTAACAGGGTCAGAGCACCATCATAGATTTAGAGGTAGAAAAAACCTTACAGGTCAACAAATACAAGCACTTCTATTATAGATAAGAAAAGAGGCATGGTCATTTAACTAGTAAGTGCCTGAAGTAGACTATGAATCCAGGTCTTCTTGACAGCATTCTAGGCCCTGAGTCACATTTCCTTTTGTTCTAAACTTGTTCTCATGGGTTTCAAACTATTATTATTATTATTATTATTATTATTATTATTATTATTATTCAACCCAATTATCTGACCCCAGAGCCACAGGCAAATACAATGAGTGATACCAACAACGTTGCTTCTATTCTTTCTACTTTTATACTGAATTTATCTACCCAATATAGAGTAACACATTTCATCTTGATCCTATCCCAAATCCTAAAATAGCCTCACTCTGACCTCAATCCAAACTTCCCAGTAAAAACTTTAAGATCTTCCAAGTGTCTTCTCTAGACCTGCTCTAAATCAGTCAAAACCTGAATCCTAAGACTAAAAGTCTTGCCATAACAGTACATAAAAAGGGCCAACAAGTGACATTAACTACTGATTCTGCTAACATCCCATAGGAAAAGTAGGTATGTCTCTCCAGGTTAAAAATGACCAATCTTCAACCTAGATACTTTCCAGATTGATAGGATTTGAAGCTAGAAGGAACCTTCCAGTGATCTAAAGAGAATCATGTCCATAGCCATAATTTTAAAGATATAATGAATTACCAGCAAGGTATGACATAAATGAGCCAGAATTTGAACCAAGAGCCTCCTAAATCCAAATACCAGGCTCTTTCCAATATACCATGCTACTCTCCATTTTTTTAACATTCCTCAAAATCGTTACTTCTCAGTAAAACTTTTAGTCACTATGATACTAAGCCATGGTGTAAGAGCTGTTATAGTTTTTATCAGAGAGCCATACTATAAATTAGGTCAGGACGTCTTCTCCACAGGACCTGCCAAGTTCCTAATGAACATACTTCTATTACATCCTTTCTTCATTATCATTATTGCAAACCTCAAAAATGTAGTGCAGAGGATTCACAATTACATTTCTGTATGATAGCCCAACAGGATGCTATCTGTGGTCCTCCATGTGTAAGGATAATTTAGGGTCATGACCTAATCTTAGTTTGATTTTTGGTCACCAGGGGATATCCCAAATAAAATACCCAAGTTAGTTTGGAAATCTATGGTGGTTTAATCAATATAGAGGGAAGAACTCAAGAAGAGAGAGGGAAAGGGTATAGGATTTCACCCTCCTGGCCTGTGCCAGGGGGAGTTAAAAGTCCTCCGCCACAAGGTTTCTGAAGAAGAGTAGAGGCTTCTAAGTGGATAGTGTTTGGAAGGTAAAGGAGGAAAAATCAGCCTAAACTCTGAGAGAGAACCCGAACTAGGTTACTAAGCTTCCTCCAGTATGGTATCAAGGGAAACTCACCTCTAAACCGGACAATAGCTGCAGCCACACCAAGATGCCAAGACACTCAACAAGCTGCCGCCAGCCACCTCTCTGCCTCAAAAGAGGCCGGAGAGAGGAAGTGACACGAAATATAAAGACAGTTTTACATCACTTTCCTGCGTCTCACCTGTACCAATAGTAGCTTAAGCTTGACTTAAGGCAGCCCAGGGGTCAGTCAGCTGTTTCTGATTTGTCATTTGCTAGCACATGTCTATCATAGGCCATCCTCCTAGATACTTAATCCTTAAGTATGGGTGTAGACATTCCTGATTTTGTTAGACTAAGTAGGGTGGAGTAATCTAAAGATCACAGATGTCTACAATGTATTTATCCTTCATTCTTTGGCACATTTCAGCAGACTAGTTGTTCTCTCTGTCAATATTATTACACATAATTTTACTTATGTTTTATCCATGATTTTGAAACTTTACTAACACTAATCAATATTCTTGTATTCACAAAAGTTGTACCCATTCACCATAAGGCACCTTTCGCACCGTCCCTAGACTATAAATGATACATAAGAAAAATGCTCACATTTTTCTTGAATCCGAGGGACAACATGAATATGAAATCCCATTCCCCTTGTGATTCTGTAATATTTTATATATATTCTATAATGCTGTGATGCTTTATAGCTATTCTGTTCTAATAGTGCTACCATCCCCACCTCTCACCCCATGCTTTAAATTTCTGAAATTATTCACCCAAGTCAACAAAACCATACATCTTTGATATTCTGCTTTGTTATGATTTCTTGATAGAAGCTATATCCTGGGTTGATACACAGGACTGCTAATGTCACTGGGCAATATCCAGAGGATGTTAGGCTGATGCACATACCCTACATGCATTATAAAGGGTATAAACCCTGTATTCATCACACTTGAACAAAAGTCATGGGTCAGACCACCCATTCCCACAGACTTGGGCAAAGCACTCAGGTTAAATCCCATTCTATTTCTGTATCTCTATTACTTATTGACTGTATCTCTAGCTCAAATTGTGCTATACAAGGGAACAGTTCTCAAGGTGAGGTCTTCAGTTTCTTACTGGAGTCATGTTTTATTGTGAGACCAACCCTCTCTCAATAAATCTTTTTTTTTTTGGCTTGGAGACTTCATTTTATACTGTTTCCAAATTCTTATCCAAATCCAATCAGCCTATCTCAAAAACCTAAAGATTACTTCTTGTAAGATCATTAATCTCATAGAAGTTAAAAAAACACAAATTTCAATACCCAAAGAGGATACTATTATCTTGCTAAATCATAAAATTTCAAGGATTTATAAAATTTCAATACTAGAATGGAAATTAGGAATTATCAAGTCCAATCCCTTCATTTTAAAGAAACTGAAGCTCAGAAAAGGTGAGACTTGTCCAAGTTAACAAAACTGATTAGTAACAGAGGCAGAACAAGAATCTATCTCTCCCAAGTTTAATACAATGCTTTTTCTATTATGAGTGTTTCTCCTTATAGCTAAGAAGTCTTTCCCAAGAAAATGAAATGTATTTGTTATATATTTGGGTTAATAATTAGGTATAACTAAAAGTCATTTTCATGGCTGAAAAAGAGAGAATTTAAATTTTCAAAAACCAAAAAACCTTCCAGTCAAATAAACACTGGTTGCATCATACATACAAACATGGGACAAATGGAAATTACCTTAAAATGCCCATATCCTTTTGCACTAAGGTAAAAAAAAAGGAACACTAAGATATGACCAAAGTTTGGAATGTGGAATACAACCAACCTTTTATGTTAAGGATGGTATTTACCTGTTCCTGGGGAAGCTGGCATAACTCCAACCATGGGACTCTGCATTACTGAAATGTTGGCCTGCATTAAAACAGAAGTATATACATTAAGAAACATGAGGGGGTTTTTCATGATGGAAAACAAGTTTTGAATATTTCACTTCAAAAAGATATTTATATTACACAAAGGAAACTCAGAATACTCCTAATATTCAAGTATTTTTCTCCAGGAGGGGAGGCTGGAGGCACAATACATGGCAAGTACTAAACATGATAAATATTAATTAACTATACTGAAAGGAAAAGTCTGGTTATCAGAATAGGAGTCCTTTCAGTCATCAGTCTGTCTATAGTCTACCCATCAGCTAATTAAAGTAAAGGTCAGAAAATTAGCATCAAATTAAATAAAAAGACAAGGCTGTAAACAACTATAGTAGTTTTAAACTGACCTTTTCAAATAAGTAAATACTGAAAACTGGAAAATGGAAAATATCAACCTTAATTATCACCATTTCCTACAAGTTTAACAAACATAAAACAATGACCACAATAATGAGGTCAACAAACCCAGCAAATGCTTTATCTGGGTAAGGGAAAGGATGGTAGAAAAGACAAATAAAGGAGATTATACTACAAACTCATTTGTAAAACATGCCAGAGGAAGAAAGCAGAAGGCTATAAAGACTACCATCACTTAAAATAACAAATTTAAAATAAACACCGCCCCCAAAAAACTGTTGCCCCCTAAAGCTTAGTACATCTAGGCCACATCATCCCAAGGGCATTCATTGACAAAACTGGCAAGTGCACAATAAAAATAAGTAAAAGAGAAATCTGGGGGCAGCTGGGTGGCTCAGTGGATTGAGAGTCAGGCCTAGAGACAGGAAGTTCTAGGTTCAAATCTGGCCTCAGATACTTCCTAGCTGCGTGAACCTGGGCAAATCACTTGACCCCCATTGCCTAGCCTTTATGACTCTTCTGCCTTGGAACCAATACATAGTATCAATGCCAAGACAGAAGGTAAGGGTTAAAAAAAAATAATTAATTTTTTAAAAAGAAAAAGAAAAATCCGGCATATTTGTCAGCATTTCTATTAACAACTCTTATCAATGAAGAGAGTCAAGAACCAACAAATTGATTCTAAGCACCTGACTCCTTGAAGTTTGAAGAAGTCAAACTGGCACAAAGACTGTCAAGTCCACACTAAGGCACAATATGCCAAAATGTTTTACACAAATTTAAAAATACTAATAAAGTGTCTTCTTGGGAGTTCTATCAAATGGTAGAAAGAAGAGGGGTCTAAAGACACTGCCAAAAACAGTAGTCAAGATAGCTGTAACTACTAGCCTATATTAATCTCTACAAAATCTTTATCTTTATGAAAATGATTTACTATTAGTATACAGATTACTGAAGTGCTCACAAAAGAAGTAAAAAAATTCATATGGCTATGTGGCACATATAATGAATCAGTCTCAGATATATTCTAGAGGAATGGTAAAGATTCATTCATTCATCAAACATTTATTAAATACCTACTAGGTCCAGATACAAAGCCAAAAAATGAAGCTTCTCAAGAAACTAACATTGTATTGAAGGTAAATAAGTACACAGACAAGCAAATACAAAGTAATTTTGCTGGTTAAGTATTCCAACTCAAATATCAGTATTCCATTCACTACTTAATAGAGAATTCAAGGATTCACGAATACACCCAAGAAAATAAGATTTTTTTCCCATAATCCTACTCCTTTTCTTCCTTTGAAAGGGTTAGTTCCCACATGGTTGACTAAAGGCCCAAGTCCCAAGTACTACAACCCTTACTTAGTATAAAAATATAACAAATGAATTGATAACATTGAAACTAAGTTGTATCTAGTAAAGAAACTAGGACCAGAAAAACTCTGCAAGTCAATCTGTAATTCACAAAATTTCACAGAACACAATCCCTATGAAAGCAACTCAACTCAGTAAATTAGGCTACTCCTTGAAGAAGTTACCTGCCTTAAAGAAAGTACCTAAATTGCTCTTCTTTTATACAAGTATCTAATTAGTCTATGTAGAGAAGAAATAAAGTGTTTGCTAGGCAAGAATGAAAAAGAGGCTCAAATGAACAAAAAAAATGTATCTACAAACCAACCATGGAAAAGAAGTAAAAATGAAATGTTTATTCTACACATAAATTTAAAAAATATATATATTAAGCAAATATACAACACACTATCTAGAACAGCGGTTCTCAACCTCTCAATTTGTAGCAATGAGAATACATAATGCATATCAGGTATTTACATTCCGAATCATAACTGTAGCAAAATTACAGTTTTGAAGTTGCCACCAAAATAATTTTTTGGTTTGCGGTCACTGCAACATGAGGAACTGTACTGCGGGGTCAAGGCATTAGAAAGGTTGAGAACCACTGATCTAGAACAACTGAAGAGTATATTGTTTCTATATCATGTCATAGATTTTCACACCATAGTTTGGTGCCCACCTGCATTTTTTCCTTCCTTATGATTTGTTTTGTGTTCATGTGTAAGAAGCTCAAGGTTTGTGCTCACAACAGATCAAACACCTTGAATCTTAGGTATTTCTATATCCTAAACTGGTCATGATCAGGATGATTTAGTCATGATGCCCTGAGGTCTCCTGCTGAGGAAGATTTGGACAAAGGAATAAGTAACTACAGGCCCATAGTTTCAATCATCCCTGAATAGCAAATCTCTGGAGACTGTATCTCAATTTTATAATTATTACTTGTTAAATAGTAAAAAGTGGGAGGAGAAACACAAGCCTTTTGGCTAACGAGCAAGAACCTTGGGACTGCCTATCCGGCAGCACTTCTAGCCCCTGCTCCAGGAGCAATTGAGTAAACCCAGAATCAGACCTTGTGGCCCAGAAAAAGCTTCCTGTTGCCCCCTCAAAATGCTCTCCCTAATGTATATCCCTTTCCAGCATCTCTCTGATTGGAGAACTCAGATCTCAATCATGACAAGAGGTGGGTCGTCCAGATGCCAAGAGTCACTCTAACATGGGGTCCTATCCTGGATTTCATTACCTCATCTCTCAAGAGTTAAGTGCCTACTCGGCTGCCCTAAAACTCATCATCTTTACAAAGACAGCAACAAAGGGATGGAGAACCAAGTCCATTTTGATAGCTTAAGGGAGGAACAGGTGGACCTCCAGTTTAAAATCAGGCTATTTTTCAAGGGGACTGAAAGTCATTTCACAGAAAATATCCTAATTCAATATTAATTTTCCATACAAAGAATACTAAGAGTTAGTGAAACCATAGTCTCTCATGGCTCTTTTCTGTGTAAAGAAGTTGTTGAGAGTTCATCCATTAAAGAAGTGGCTCTATTCAGGAATAGAAGGAAGTTTATTTCTTGACCAAAAAGATCAAAACTGAAGTCTTTTATTTTTTTTTAACCCTTACCTTCTGTCTTAGAATCAATACCGTGTATTTTTTCCAAGGTAAAAGAGTAGAAAGGGCTAGGAAATGGGGGTTAGGTGACTTGATCAGTCATAGATTAGGAAGTGTCTGAGGCCACATCCAGAACCTCCCATCTCTGGGCCTGGCTCTCAAATCACTGAGCTACCTAGCTGCCACTTCAAGCTAGTCTATAAAGAATCCTTTGTAGTTGTACTGACCATTTCTGCATTTGAATAATCTTTTTTAGGTTTTCCTTTAGGCATCAGACAACTACAACATAACTATAGTAGGGCCAGTGAATGCAGCACAAAATCTAAAAACTGGAAGGGATCTCAAATCATCTAATCCCACCTGTGCATAGTCAAGAATCACCTGAAAAATTGTCAAACACCCTATTCTTAAATTCATAAAATAAAACTCACTAGCTCCCAAGGCAATCCATTCTACTTTGGGATAACTCCAATTGTAAGGAAGTTTTTTCCTTATATCAATATTCAGTCTACCCCCTCTGTAATTTCTACCCATTGCTCCTACTTCTGCCCTCTGTGGGTAAGCAAACATTTAATTCCTCCTTCCAGGTGAAAGCCACTTAAGTACTTAACTATTGCTATCATGTCCTCTAAGCCTTCTCCCTTCCAGAATAAGCAATTATAATTCCTTTAACCTATCTCACAGGTATGATCTCAAAAGTTTTTCACCATTTTAGTTGTCTTTCCATTATCAATGTGATACAGAGATCTAAACACAATGTGGTCTAACCAGGGCATATAAGAGTAGAAAACTATCACCTCTCTAGTCCTGAACATTATATATTTCTTACCATAGCTGCTTCTGTTCAATTAGCTTTCTTGGCTGCTATATAAAACTAACTCATTTAGAATCTGCCTTATCATTTTCAATCACAACTCTAGTAATTAAAAAAAAAATCAACTTTTTTTAAACAAATGTATTATTTTCATTAATCTCTATTAAATCACAGATTTTGTTCAGTATGCTAGTCTCAAAAAGGCAATGTATTCAAACTGTCATTTTTTAAAATTATATATAAAGACTAGTAATATTGGTATTGGTTGAAGATGATAAATTGAAATAATTTAATCTACTTAGTTATATTTGTTAATACATATTAAAAATTAAAACACAACTAAGTGCATGAATGAACTTATGGCTACTGTGCCATAAAAAATTATGAAATAAATGGTTTCATAGAAATTATTAGAAATATCACACAAATTATTTTTACACAACCTTAAAGACTAATAACCAGAGTCTGAAAACCACATCATTTGAAGATCAGGCAAAAAAAGAGTATCAATAAACTCAAAGATCCCAACTCCTGTGGTAAGGATTCACTATATAACTGAAAAAGGCAGGGATAATTGAAAAGCAGTATGGCAGAAATTAGACTTAAATAATATCTCCCACCATAAACCACAAGAAATTTCATATGGATATGAAAAACTGAAGAGCAAGAAATGTAGAAGATGCAGGAGAGCAGAAAATATGCCTCTCACAGATAAAGTTAGGAGAAGAATTCTTGACTAAACCATGGATAGAGATTACCAAAAATATAATGTACAATTTTTATTATGTAAAATTAAAAAATATTTTTACAAACAAAATCAATGCATTTAAAATTAAAAGAGAGGAAACTGACTGGGGGAAAAAGTTCTGATATATGGATAGGGGACAGCTTCAGTTGATAGAGAGCCAGGCCCAGAGATGGGAGGTCTTCAAATCTGGCCTCAGATACTTCTTGTGACCCTGGGCAAGTCACTTAACCCCCACTACCTCTCCCTTACCACTCTTCTGCCTTGGAAAAAATATACTGTACAGATTCTAAAATGGAAGATAAGGACTTCTAAAAAAAAGATCTATAGAGAACTGATTTGAACATATAAAAATAAAAGCCATTCCCCAAGAGATAAATGGCCAAAGAATATGAAGAGACAATATTCTGAGGAAGAAATGAGTTAACAACCTCATGGAAAAAATGCTCCCTATCATTATTAGAGAAATGTAATAAAAATAGAGAAATGTTAAAAAAAAAAAAACCACAGTTCCCTCTCCCCATAGATTGGCACCTATGACAAAAACAAAAATAGGAAAATGGCAATTGCTGAGAGTATATGGACGATAGGCAACTAATGAACTAATGGAGCTGTGAATTGGTTCAGCCATTAGAGAAAGCAATTTGTAACTGTCATTAAACTGTCCCAAAATGTCACTAAACATTTTTGTCTATCAATACTACTACTATGTCCCAAAGAGCTGAAAAAAAGAGGAAAAGAACCAATATATTCAAAAATATTCATATTCATTCTTTTTGTTGTCATAAAGGACGGGAAACTAAAAAGTATATATAAACAAAATAGGGTGCATGAATGTACTTACAACTATTGTGCCATAAGAAATTATGGAATAAATGGTTTCATAGAAAGCAAGCAGGAGCAAGAAAACAATTTTATATAAGAGCATTATAAAAATAAATGATTATAAAATATTTAATCAATCAATAACCATCTATTAAACATCTACTATATGCCAGGCACTCGGCTAGGCACTAAAAATGCTGATCAATGCAAAGATCAACCACAATTCCAGGGAACTAATGATAATCCTTACACCCAAGTAACACTCAAGATTGCAGAATTCAAGATATTTTTTAATATAGGAATTTATATTGCTAGTTGTTGGTTCAGTAATTTTTCAGTCATGTGCAACTCTTTATGACCTCATTTAGGGTTTTCTTGGAAGCTATTAGTTTGCCATTGCCCTCTCTAGTTTATTTTATAAGTGAGGAAAATGAAGCAAACAGGATTAAGTGACTTTTCCAGGATCACAGAACTAGTAAAAGTCTGAGGTCAAATATGAACTCGGGTCTTCCTGACTCCAAGCCCAGCACTCTATCTACTATACTACCAAATTGCCCCTGTTTTACTTAACCATATATAATTGTTAGAAGGAAAAGGAATGCTTATTAATTGGGGGAAAACATTTAATAAATGCCTAGTTTACACTAATAATTAACTGGAATTTCCCATTCTCCCAAGTGAATCTTTCCCTCTATTTCTAACAGTTTAAATCCTATGTCCTCCATAAGACCTAATCCCCCAATCTCCAATCATTCAGAAAAAAATAGTCCTTCCTTGTATTAAAAATAGCATGATCTTTAGAGCATTTAATATTTTAAGTGTTGCCAAGGCAACTCTATATATTAGGTTGCTATATTTTATTATCCCCACCTTAAAAGTAAGGAAAATGAGGCTCACAGAGGTTAAGTGACCCAGAGTCACAAAAACTATTAGTTTGTATCAGTGACAGCATCTGAACCTAAATCTGTCCTGACTCAAAGTTCTTTACACTATACCATGGTGGAAGTCTCACAGTACTTTAAATCATAGAATAGTCTTTATTATAGTTTTTAAGGTAACATAATTCAATGATAAGAGCATTGGTGCTGAATGCAAAAGATCTGGGTTCAAATCCACCTTTGATGCTTCCTATTGCTTAACCTTGGGTAAGTCATTTACCTCATCTTCAAAAAGATAACCTCAGGGCTCCCTTCCAAATCAACAAGAAGTTATTAAAGGCATACTCAGAGTATATATGCAAGGCATTGTGCTAATAATCACAATACAAATGTTAATATTATTACCATACAAAGAAAAATAAGTCTTAACCCTCAAGGAGCTTACAGTCTAATGGGAAGAGACACCATGCAAAGTACATGCAAACAAGGTTAATAGAGGAAAAATTGGAGATAATCTCAGAGAAAAAGGCATTAGTATCAAAGAGACCCAGGAAAGGCTTTTTGCAAAAAGTGGGACTTGAAAGAAGAGAGGAAAGCTAGGAAAGATGAGGGAAAACATACAAGGTATAGGGTACACCAGTAAAAATACTCAAGAGTTAGGAAGAAAGAATATCCTGTCCTATTTCAGGATTAAGAAGGTCAACAAATGGAGATTAAGTAGAGGGAAGCAAAGTGTAAAAAGACCAGGAAGAGAAGAAGGGGCCAGGTTATAAAGGATTTTAAAAGCCAAAAAGAGAATTGTATTATTTAACAATATAAAGGAGCCCCTGAAATTGAATGAATAGGGGAGTGACATGAAAATCACCTTGGTATCTGAGTAAAGAATGAATTGGAGAGAATAGAGACTTAAGGCAGGGAGACCAGTCAGCAAGCTATTAAAATAATCCAAATGTGGAATAATGAGAGCTTACATCACAGGATGGTGGCAGTATGAGAAAAGGAGGTATATTTGAAAGACATTATGAAGACAGATTTAAGAAAAATTGGCAACTGATTGGATTGGGGGGGAGGAGAGTATGATAGAGGTGAGAAGAATTGAGAATGGGGTCTAAGCCTAGATGACTGGGCCCTCAACAGTAAAAGGGAAGTAAGAAAATGTAAAGGCTTTGCCAGGAAAAGATAATGAGTTTATTTTTAGACTTATTGAGCTTAAGAAGTCTACAGGGACATCCAGTTCTAGATGTCCAAAAGGCTGTTGAATGATTAAAACTATAGAGATCAGGTGAGGGCTTAGCTAGACAAGTAGATCTAAGAATCTTCTGTAGAGGATAATAATCTCTGGTAACAGATAGAACTACCTTGAGAGTAGAGTGTAAAATTAATATAAATTATACTCTTCTTTCCTCTTCTCAGGGGTGTGAAGATTGGATTTAGCTATCTCCTAATTGTAACAATGAAGATGCTTATTCTAACAAAATCAGGGATGTCTTGGGAACTTTGAATTAGTCCACCCTGCTTTGTTTAACAAAATTGGGAATGTCTGTAACCATGCTTGAGGATTGAGTTTTAAGAGGTGGTCTTTAATAGAGAAATTGACAAATCAGAAATAGCTGATAGACCCCTGGGCTGTCCTAAGACAAGCTTAGGCTCCTCGGTGTCTTTTCCTGGAGAGGTGGCTCTGGCTGGCAGTGTGCTAAGCATTCCGACATCTTGGTGTGGTGGCAGCTATTTGTCTGGGTTTTGGCAGGGAGTTTGCCCTTGAGCTGATTCAGGTTCAGGCATCTTGGCTGAGCCCTCTTGGAGTTCAGGCTGATTCCTTCCTCCTTTACTCTCCAAAACTTTATCTTCCTAGAGCCTCTAATCTTCCCCCCTGGCACAAGCCAGGCGGGAGAAATCCTATACCCTTTCCTTCTCCCTTCTTCTTATTTTCTTTCCACTATATTAATTAAATCACCATAAATTTCAAGCTGACGTGGGTATTTTTTTTTTTATTTGGGATATCCCATGGCAACCAATAAAAAATCTAGTTTAGGTCACAACACTAAAATTATCCTTTACATGTCCCTGAACAACTTGCAGGGATCCAGGAGAAAAAAACACCATTCATAAGTAAAGGATAAACTATGGGAGTGGAAACACCGAGAAAAAGCAACTTCCTGAATACAGAGGTTGAGGGGACATGACAGAGGATAGACTCTAAATGAACACTCTAATGCAAATACTATCAACAAAGCAATGGGTTCAAATCAAGAAAACATCTAATGCCCAGTGGACTTACACATCGGCTATGGGGGGTGGTGGGGGGGAAGAAAATGATCTATGTCTTTAACGAATAATGCTTGGAAATGATCAAATAAAATATATTAAAAAAAAATATATCCTTTACAGGGGAAAGTTTTGAAAACCCATTTTGGTCAGTATCAGTCCCACCCTTTAACTGAATGTGCATTCATGCTCTGGGAAGATACTGGAGCCTTGTGGCTCCCTGCAGTCCTGAATAAGGCTTACCTATTATCTCCCCTAACTCCTGGTTTCCAGAGGACTGTCCTCTGACCCAGACTGAGGTCAGGATGGACCAACCAAAGACCCAAAAGGAGTGAAATCACCAGAGGCTTAAAGAGAGGGGCTTGTGGAAGGAGAGGGCTCTTGGTCTGGACACTTCCTAGCCTAGCAGTTTTTAGATAGCAAATAGAGACAAGCATAGCAGAATCAGATTACTTAGGTGTGGTCACGTGATTATGTGACTGTATCTCTCTCCTTACTCTAATTTTTACTACATAATAATTATAAATTAATATAAAGTCTCAAAGGAATTTAAATCATAACAGTAGGAATCATTGGTATTTTTCTTTGAATTTTCTCCAAGACCTGAACACAATGTTTTTCATCTAGTAGGCAAATAAATATAATTGTTAAATTATCAGCAACTTAAGTGGCACTGCATACAATAGTACCTTATTTCTGTACAGTATAGATTACCATGAGAAAAAGAAAAAAATTCACATGTATTTATTGAGTATCTAATAAGTATAGCAGTGCTCCACTTTTACAAAATAAGTTATTTCAAAAGCTTTCCAATATTTGCATACAATTCTATAGATATCTAAAAAAAAAAAAAAACTCTTACCTTCCATCTTGGAATCAATACCATGTATTGGTTCCAAGGCAGGAGAGTGGTAAGGGCCAGGCAATGAGGGTTAAGTGACTTGCCCAGGGTCACATAGCTAGAAGGTTTCTGAGAACAAATCTGAACCCAAGACCTCCCTCCTGTCTCTAGGCCTGACTCTCAATCCACTAAACCACCTAGCTGTCCCCTAGATATGCCTTTCAAATAACTCTTGATTTTATAAAGAATTTTTTAGATTTTTATCCATCTATGTTTCAGAACCGTTACATTTAACTCTTAATCATAATTGATGACCTTATGTTAACACTATCACATTAAAATCAATCCTTAACAACATTAATGTGAATACTACCCACCTGTCTTCTTGAAGATAAAGGTGTTGATCCAAGTCCTGGGCTGGAAATGTCATCATAGATACTTCTAACTGGTGGAGCTCCACTTTTATCTTTATGAGATGGTACAACTGGTTGAGGTGGAGATCCACCTACAATAAATTCAAAAAAGGGAAAGAATGATAAATATTGTCAAGTGTATTGACAATTATTACTTTAAAAAAACTTTAGATTTTTTTATGACTAGTAAAAAGGACAATTAAACAAATGCATATCTCTGCAAATTAAAACTACACTATACCTAAAAAAGCAAAATAGAGGACTATATATTTAACCAATATAAACGAGCTACCAGAATTTAATGAATAGGAGATGGGCAAATAGTAACATGGTCAGATCTGTGCTTTACAAAGCACACTTTAATATCTGAGTAGAGGATGGACTGAAGTGGGGAGATCAGAAATATAAAACAACTCTTTTGCAAATATCAAATCTCACTATCTCACAGAGAGAAACAAAGAAGTCATTTTTTTCAAGGATTTCCCTACCGTATGCTACATTTAAATGGAAAGTGTTATACTTATAGCTGTGAACTCTGGATAAATGTCTTTCTTCTCCATGGTTTATAGTAGGGCTCATTTCTAACATCCTATGAATAAGAAGCTTAGCTCACAGGTTAGAAATAGAATGCACATCAGCAAATGTTCAAATTATACTTTTTTTGGCTTGATATTTCCATTCTTAGATAGTAAACCAAGATATTTAAATTGATATTCAATGGTTAGTAAATACATGAAGTTTTAATAAATGGTTTGTTGAATTATAGTAGCTAGTGTTTGCCATAATTCAGCATTCAGTATTATCTGCACAACTAGTAAATCTTGGAATTTACAATTAAAACTACACTTTTTAAAAAAGTAAGAAATGTTTAGAATAGCAAAAGGAAAAACCCAGCCATAACATATTATAAAGAGGCAATGTGGCATAATGCCTTAAAGTCAGACAGACCAAGGTTCAAGTTCCACCTCTGATCCTGGCTTTTGGCCCTAGGCAAGTCTCTCTAACCTCTCAACAAGTTACTGAGTTGCACTAATTATGGAAATTATTCACTCAGCACTCCAGCCCATTCCCAACAAGGTATAGTGGAGAAAACACTGGTTTAGAAGCCAGATTACATTGAAACAACTTTGATTGTTTCCTCTATCATATTGGTCAATGTGGCAGTAAAGGAAAGTGGTAAATGTTGGAGGGAATGTGGAAAAATTGGGACACTAATGCATTGTTGATGGAGGTATGAATTGATCCAACCATTCTGAAAGGCAATCTGGAACTATATCAAAAAGGCTATTAAAAAATTGTGCATACCCTTTATTCCTATAATTATCACTACTAGGTCTGTATCCCAAAGAGATAATAAAAAGGGGGAAAGGATCTATTTGTACAAAAATACTTATATAGCCGTTCTTTTTGTAGTGGCAAAGAATTGGGAATTGGGGGATGTCCATCAATTAGGGAATGGAATGCTATTGTGCTAGAAGAAACGATAAGCAAGATGATTTAAAAAAAAAAACTGTAAAGATCTACAGGAACCGATGCAGAGTGAAATAAGCAGAACTGGGAGAACATTGCACGCAATAACAGCAACAATGGACAATGATCATCTGTGAAAATTTGGCTACTCTTATCACTGCGGTGATCTGGGACAATCCTGAAAGACTTATGAAAAGGAATGCTATTCACCTTCAGAGAAAGAACTGGTGGAGCTGTCTTTCACATTGGTTATTTAGTTTTATTTGGGGTTTTGGTTATATACAGTTTGCTCCTACAATAATGACCAATACATTTTGCACGACAATAAAAATAATATTAAAAAAGTAAGACAGATTCTAATAAAACTGGAATCAGTTTTGCTCTGTGCCTGCTGTGCAAATTTAAGCAGTTCACTATACCTCTATGGGCCTTTGCAAGCTCATTAGTTGAATGAACATTAGATTAGACAATGACTTTAATATTATGAAAATGTTTCTAATGAATATAAAATGTTGTAAATTGTAGCAAGCACATATTTTTATTATCAAAATTATCTTAAATAATTACCCACCTGCAAGTAAAGGTGATCTCATTTCCATAACCCCAACAGAAGGGCCACTGAAAGATCGAGGCTGGGGAGTCGCTGGAGCGGGCAAATCTCCCATTAAAAAGCCAGGTAAGAATTGTGCATTCGCTCCTGGCTTTGGGGAAGTAGGTGAACCCAACAGCATTGGTTCAGCTCCTAAATTGTTACATAAAAACAAAATTAATAAAATACATCTATAATCATCCAGCCCAAATAATAAAAGGAATTTTGGGAAAACCTAAATTTTCAATATCTATTTTTTTAACTATGTAAAAAAATTACTTTAGCAAGCTTTACTTAAACATATGCAATTAAACTACAAATAACTTCATTCTGTGACAAACTCTGAATCTAAGGGAAAATATTCCTTGTTAAAAAAAAAGTCTTTAAATAACTAATAGAAATAAGATATAAAAATTACTTTCTGGTGGAAGGGCCAGAATGATGTAATAATTGACATGTATATACAAACTCCTAGCAAATTTGAGTTTCTTTTTCTATGTTAAATCCTACATTTTTCCCATACACATAAAAACCAGCTTATATGTACAAAGTAATTATATTTATATCATATAACAAGACAAATAAAAAATATTAAAAACGATTGTTCAACTCTTTGCCAATATTCTTATAGTGCACTCTGTTCAGTTGCAATCATATTCTTTCTTAAAACATAATAGTGTAGTTTTGGCAAAACCACATAGGTCAAAAAAGTCCTTAAATAAGGAATAATCAATTTTCCTAACATTCTAGACTAATAAAAGACATGCCCTCCCCTTCCCTTTCCTCCTCTCAATCACTACTGGTAACTAAATGTTTGTTGAACAAATAATATCAAGTAAAAAGAGTTAAGTGACATCTTAATACTTCTCTTTTTAAATTTTGTACTATAGATAAGATTTTTCACATCAGTAATATACAATAAGAGGGATGATGGGTATGTGAAAAAAAAACTAATTTTTGTACTAGTTTTTATTCAATAATTTCCCAAAAAATGTTAAGAACAATATATATGAAATACTGTTTAAAAGTTGTCAAATACATTGGAACACTAATGCATTATTGGTGGAGTTGTGAACTGATCTCTCCCCTTTATATGGTCTTTTTTCTTCCAGTTCATCTGATATTCTTAACTCATTTTTCTAATCCATTATTTATTTTTAACATGCATTAGAAATTTTTTTGAGTTCCAATTTCTCTTCGTCTGGTCCCTCAGACAAATATTTGTCCTCAGGCAAATAGATGAGGAAAATAAAAAATTTTTTTTTTTAAATTGTAACATTCTCTTCACCATCCATGATGGAAATACTCCATCTCAGCTACGGGCATTTTCTCTGACTTTCCCCCAAACCTGGAATGCTTTATCTCTAACTCCTGACTTCCCTGGCTTCCTTCAAATCCCAGCTAAAATCCCACCATCTACACGAAGCCTTTCCCAGTCCATCTGAATTCTAATGCCTTCTCTCTGTTGATTATTTCCTATTTATCTTATACTGGCTTGACTGTACATATTTTTTACATGGTGTCTTTATTAGATTGGGAGCTCCATGAGGGGAGGGAATGACTGACTTTTGTCCTTTTTTTGTACTCCAAAATTTAGCACAGTGCCTGGCACATAAGAACCATTTAATATATGCTCATCAATTGGCTGACCATCAGGAACAATCAAACAACCATATATGGACATCAGTCTAAGATATGCTTACTAAGGAAGTAAAAATGATATTAAGATAGAAAAAAGAAAAGCTAGAAAAAGCAACTAGAGTGTAACAAGTATATACAAGGAGGTCTGTAATACATGGGACAACTTTGAAGATCCTGTGGGTGAAATTATCAAGGAATCTGAAGGAAAACAAAAATCAAATATGTAAGGGTGAAAAAAGCACCTCAGCCACTATCAAAAATGAAAGGTGAATAGAAGATCAAAAGTTACTGAGCCACATGTCAATATTATCCATCTCTATAAAATATTTTTTAAAATAATTATGCTATACAAAGATGTCCATGACATCCTTGATAGAGGTACTGGGAAGCATTAGATAAGCTTTTAAAAATAATATTCCAAAATAAACCACATCTTCAACCTCACCTACTTGACCAAAAGACTTAAACCAAGACTAAAAGAATACAAGATCCCAATGGTGCTGTTTGCAAACTATAAAAATAAATTTGATTAATAGCACAAAATGCCACATTAGTAGTTGTCCAATATACAAGATTCTTCTGAGATAACTTTTCTTGAATGGCTTAATTATTGATTTTAAATTAAACATAAAGCAGAATATTTAAGAAAAATATTCACCATTTAAACAAGAGTGCCACATCGTGGTTCCTGTGAAATACTTCTTAAATCAACTATGAAGGCAGCATGATGTAGTGAAAAGTGTACTGACACAATAGTCAAAAGAGCATGCTCACTAGCATCTTTGTGATGTCAAGAGAACTAAAGGGAAGTGCCCGGCTCATTGGGTGGACTCTCTGTGAAGAACTTATGGGAGGATATCGACAAGAGTAACATGTGATGAGCAAGTATGTATGGTCCGTGAACTGTATCATTAGAGAGAAAATCCATAATAACTGACATATATGTATGCATTTTTGTTTTTATAGAACTATTAACATATATTATCTCATATGAATCTGACAATCCTAAAGTAGGTGCTAAAAACCTAAGATTAGATATGACCCAAACACTTTACCATAGAAGTACATAGCTGCCACAGAGCAAACACAAAAGAAAATACTGATCTAAGAGTAATCCTGAATGTTTTTTAATGTTACTCTCTTATTGTTCAGTCGTTTCAGTCTGTCTAGCTCTTTGTGACCCCTTTTGGGGTTTTCTTGGCAAAGATATTGGTGTGGTTTGCCATTCCTTCTCCAACTCATTTTACAGATGAGGAACTGAGGCAGAGTTATGTGACTCTCCCAGGGTCACACAGCTAGAAAGTTATCTGAGGCCAGATGAGTAGGAAGATGAGTAGTCTTGACTCAAGGTCTGGCACTATATCCACTGAGCCACCTAGATGCCCATAGTTACTCTCTCCATATCACCAAATAATTTCCACTCAAAACGCTAGTCTCCCCTAAACAAAAGAAATCTTATTTCAATATCAGAAACCCATTTTTCAGTAAATAATTTCATATTCTGAAGTTTAATTTTAGTGATTTATAATTTGGAAAAGTACAACTATTATTGACTTATATTGGGGATCCAAATTCTGGCAGCTTCAAAGTTTTGCTAATCACCACACATTTACTCTTGAGAATCTGAACTTCCCTCAGAATCTATCTGGTTCAGAAGTTTCCTAACCTGAGGTCTACAAACAGATTCAGGGAATGCATGAACTTAGAGGAGGAAAAAAAATTACCTTCTTAGTATCAATTCTAAGACAGAAGAGTGGTAAGAGGTAGGCAATTGGGGTTAAAGTGACTTGCCAAGGGTCACACAGTTAAGATGTGTCTATGGCCAGATTTTAACCCAGGTCTTCCCCCAACTCCAGGCTTGGCACTCTATCCAATATGCTACCTACCTGCCACCAAAATCACATCTTTTTTTTTTTCCACTTAACTGTAGTTGAAGTTCGGCATTTCTTTTAGTTATAATTTTTTTTAATACCATTATTCTAAGAAGTCCACAAACTTCACCATAGCCAATGGGATCCATGACACCAAAAAAATTAAAAAATGGTTAACAGCATCTTATCTTCTTCAAACCATATCTGAAAAGAATATGCCACTACGACAGCCTTGCACAAGATATTATCTACTGCATAAAGATTTCCAAAAGGGAACTCACTACTATTCCATTTTTCACTACTTGAAGGCAAGTCCTATCACTAGTCTTTGTATCCCAGGCATCTAGAATATAATAGGATCATGGGTCTAGAGCAGTGATGGCAAACCTTTTAGAGGAGCAGGTGATATGAAAAATGTCCTCAAGAGGAGAATGAAGAGGGGGAGAGGAGCAGCTTGACCCCACATCCCTCTGGCTTTCTAGGAACAAACTGGGGGGGAGGGGAGAAATGACAGGTGTGAACACAGAGGGCTGAGTGTCCCCTCTGGCATGCATACCATAGGTTCACTACCATGGGTCTAGAGTTTAAAGGAACTCAAAATAGGAACTCTCTAGTCCCTCCTTTCCCCTAGTCTTATTGCAAATCTTGCCCCATCAAGTTCCAGCTGTGGATTACTCCTGTCATCCATAAGCTGCCTTGGCTTCTAATGTGATGTTGAGTGAAGCTCTAGAAAAATCACAAAACCATGTTGACTGGATCCACTGCAATTATCTTTTACATAATCCCAACTAAGTCTTCCCTGTGGCAAGGCAATCTGTTTTTACCTCCTTAATTAACTCACTATTCCATTTATCTTCTAACCTTTTCATCCCTCAAATGTTCAAAGGCTCTTTTTCCATTACCCTCTAGAGCAGCAGTTCTCAACCTCTCAATTTGTAGCAATGAGAATGCATAATACATATCAGGTATTTGCATTCCGAATCATTACTGTAGCAAAATTACAGCTTTGAAGTAGCCACCAAAATAATTTTTTGGTTTGGGGTCACTGAAACATGAGGACCTGTATTGTGGGGTCACAGCATTAGAAAGGTTGAGAACCACTGCTCTAGAAGACATGGCCTTAAAAGAAAAAATTTAATTGAATAGCTTTTAATCAATTATATTAGTCTTAAGGATTCTAATCGTTTGGAAAGTTGTAAATGTGTTATTTCTAGTAAGAGATAGTCCCAGTTATTAAATGATTAAATAACTGTGTATAAGAAATAATCAGTAAGGGGGCAGCTAGGCAGCATAATGGATTGATGCCAGGCCTCATGTCGGGAGAGCTTAGGTTCAACACTTCCTAGTTGTGTGACCCAGGGCAAGTCACTTAACCCCATTGCCTACCCTTTACCATTCTTCCACCTTGGAACACAATATTTATTCCAAGACAGAAGGTAAGGGCTAAAAAAGAAATAAAAAATAACCAGTAAGAATAATCAAGACACAATAATAAAGTGTGCTGTTTTAATAATTAAAGATTATTTGTGCAATTTTAACACTAAGCAATACTAGGGCAGATGGGATTGTTAGGCAACTCAGGCCCTTTACTCTTTGACTTTGAAACTCAGTTGCTGACCCTCTGGTACCAAAAAGGGGAAGTCCCTAGAGTGGCCCTCACAACTGAGAAGGGTCAGACAAGACAAACTCATTTCATCACCACCTATGCTTATAGTTACATTATAAATATCTATAAGTTGTAAGACTCAGGGTTTCAGGCCATATTGGGTGCATCTGCAGATCTCAGACTCTGTGATTGCAGCTCTCACAATAGTCAGACCTACTCAGAGGATTTTTTTTTTTTGGACAACCTCATATTTCAATAAAATATTGAGGCCATTCATCAAGAACTCCCAAGAGATCCCCTTTTTCCCTCCTTACCTCACATAACTCAGATGCCCTCTGCTACTCCCTCTTTCACCAGTCTTGAATAATGAGGTGGCTTATCAATTACTTGCACAAGTGATCACTTTCCATTTCATCTTTCTCAGATAGCTTTCCCTTTTATCTCCACTCTCACTTACCTTCAATCACTCCTTATCTAGTGACTCCTCTATTTTGCTTACAAACTTATTCATGTGTCCTTCTTCAAAAAAATTCTCACTTGATCCATTCACCAATGCAATTATCCCATAGCTCTCTTCCTTTTTGTAGCTAAACTCCTTGAAAAGACCATACATTTATAGCTGATTGCTTACATTTCAGTTCCTTTTAGTCTCTTAAGTCTGGCTTCCAACTTCATCATTCAACTTAAGCTGTTCTAAGTTACCATTGACTTCTTAATGGCCAAATCTAATGCCCTTCTTCTGATCTTCATCTTTACGGACATATCTACAACCCTTGACACTAGTAATTAAGTTCTCCTTAATACTCTCTTCTCCCTATGTTTTTATAACATTACTGTATTTTGCTTCTCCTATCTCTCTGACTTCTTTTCACTCTCTTTTACTGGATCTTCAACATTTGCTAACTTTGGGTGTCCCTCAAGGTTTTTCTGGGCCCTTTTTACTATTTCACTTGGTAATTTTATCAGCTCCATGAACTCAAATATCATCCCTATATAGATGATATGCTGATTTATTTCTCTCTCCTATCCCTCTCCGGCATCTACCGAGTTGTATGATAACTCAACATGTCTAAAACTAATCTCTTTTCCCATCAACCTTTCCCTCTTCCCAACTTCCATATACACCAATCACTCAGGGTCACAATCTAGGTGTCATCCTTAAATTTATTCCCTTCTGCCACCACCCTGGTACAGTCCTTTATCACCTCATTACCAGATTACTGGACCAACCTGTAGATTGGTTTGCCTACCATAAGGCTCTCCCCTTTCCAAGCCATCCTCCACTCAGGTATAAAAGTGATCTTCCTAAAGCAGAGATCTGACCACATTACTCCCTTAATAAATTCCAGTGGTTCACTCTCACCTCCAAGTTCAAGGATAAAATCTTATTTCTTTTCTTGTTAACTGCTCTTCAAAATCTGCCTCCCCACCTTTTCAGTCTTCAGTACCTTACTCACCCCTCTTACCATACTGTCTAAGGTCCAGTATCACTGGACTCCTTCCTGTTTCTTGCACAAAATATTCCATTTCTGACTCTTGCAAATTTCACTGGCTGTTGCCCATGTGTAGGATGCTCTCCCTCCTCACCTCTAATTCATGGGCATGCCTGGCTTCCTTCAAATTCTAGCTAAAATTCTTCTATACAGGAAACCTTTCCTGAATTCCCTTGGTTGGTGCCTCTCCTTGGTTGATTATTGCCAATGTATCTTATATAGCTTGTGTATACAGTTGTGGTTTTTTTGGTTTTGTTTGGTTTGGGTTTTTTGCATATTGTCTCTCATTAAACTAAGTTCCTTGAGAGTAAAAACTGTTTTGCCATTCTTGGTAACCCCCTAGTGCTTAGCTCAGTGCCTTAGGAAGCTGGTGATTAATAAATATTTAGAGATGCTATATATCTTATATGTACATAGTTGGTTGCCTGGTGTCTTTTTCTAATGTGAACTCCTTGAAGGTAACTTTTTTTTAAACTTTATTTACATCCATCTCTGAGCACAGTATATGGCACAGAGTGTTTAATAAATGTTTGAGGGGAACGCCTAAGTGGTTCAGTGGATTGAAAGCCAGGCTTAAGAGATAGAGGTCCGAGTTCAAATTTGGTCTGATTAGACACTTCCTGTGTGATCCTGGGCAAGTTATTATTTAATCCTCATTTCCTAGTCCTTACCACTATTCTGTCTTGGAATCAATATATAATATTGATTCCAAGATGGAAGGTAAGGGTTTAAAAAAAATTTTTTGTTGTTGGTTGAGGCAGCTACGCAGCATAATGGATTGAGTGCCAGATCTGGGGTTGGGAGATTCCGGGTTCAAATCTAACCTCGGACACTTCCTAGCTGTGTGAACCTGGGAAGTCACTTAATCATGATTGCCTACTTCTAGCTGCTGCTGCTGCTGTTTTAAAACTGACACTAAGACAGATGGTAAAGGTTTAAATAAATAAATGTTTGTTGACTGAAGATACACACTTACAAGAGCGTGTCAGCCCCTAATTTCAGGAAGCTATACCTCTCTTTAAAAGAGCTCTCCGTCTTCATAACATCCTTTGGACACAGTTCCACAACACCTGTGGGAGAGACTAATAGACCAACTCCGGAACTCCGCCCACCCTAGGCTCTCGCCAATCGCCTCCTCGCCCACGCTTCCAGGGCCAGGGTTAGATCCCAACCCCTGCTCACACCTTCTCCCGGAGTCGGGAACGCACCGAAGCGTGAGCGCAGGAGACACAGCAGCCCCCGCCCGCAACAGGAGGGGCGAGGGCACCCGCTAACCACTACCTCAGGATCGCGGCTCAGAGAGTAAGGGTCGGAGTCCACCCAGGAGAGGTGCGCACACTCGGCGCCAGTAGTCAGGAAGAGCCTGGAGCCTCCCTCCTGCCCCAGTCGCCGCTGGACTCCTCCCGCCGAAAGGGCCACGCCATCTGTCACTCACCTGTTGGAGGCGGTTGGGGCTCCACGGCAAAGGTGGCCATGACAGCAGTGAGCACCGCTAACACCGGCTTTTCCTGATTTTCAAAAATGGCGGAAACGCTCCCCACGGGAAGGGGCGCGTGGTCTGATGGGTCTGCGTCACTTCCTGATCCGGGGGAGGACTGGGGGGGCGGAAAAACCAGCTGGGGGCGGAGCTAAGAGTCTAATTTGTTCCTCTGAGCGGAGGGAAGCTGCCCATGCCCCTACCTCTACCCTTACTCTTAATCCTACCCCTTACCCTTCCCTGCATCCTGCGCTATCTTTTTGAATGGGCTAAATCCTGAGAGGTCCGAGCAGCTCCTGGGGAAAAAAAATCCCTAATAAATACGGCGTGGGAGTCTCAGTCTTTTGTCTGCGGTTGGCCTTTACCCGGAAGGACAAAATCCTTTACTTTTTTTTTTTGGTTGGTTTTTTAATTATTTACGGTTAAAAGCATTTCTTTTCACTCCCACCGCCCCTCCCCATCTCTTCTGCCAATTAGTTATCATTTCAACGAAGTCTTTTTTTTTCTTCTTTTCGACTCAAAGGCAAGTAGAGCTTTTTTTAAGGGCTTCCTATGACTATGCCAGTTGCTGGGGTTACAAAGAAGGAAGCCATATGTGAACAAATGTGTAGAGATAGGACACGAGGAGAAAATTTTGGGTCAGATCAAAGGGAATGGACTAAGATTAAGGAGAATCAGGGGAGGTTCCTTGCCTTGAAAGATGCCAGGAGAATGGAAGCCAAGAGGGAGAGTATGCCAGGCATAGGGAACTTCCAAAGAAAGTGCAAGGGAATTGAGAGATAGTGTCTATTTCAAGGAAAAGCCTTTGTCCATGTCCTACTTCTCTCTTGTAACCTTTACCTTTCTAAACCTGAGTTTCCTCATATGTAAAGTGAGGGGGGTGAACTAGAGAACCTCTGATATACCTTTCAGTGAGAACTCATCTAGTACAATCCTCTAGTTAGTTTCCTTGTATCATAGATTATTTTACAAATTAAAATAAGAGACCTAGAAAATGTAAGTGGCTTGTCCAAAATCACAAGAAGCAAGTGGCTGGGCAAGGACTCAAACTTGGCTCCTCTGACCTCTATAATATATATATAGACCCTGATCCTTTCAAATTTGAACTACAATAGTAGTCTAACACCTTTCTTGCCTTCAGTTTCCTGATCCTTCTTCCCATCTTCTAATTTATTCTGCATTCTACTTCTAGACTAATTTATCCCAAATTCATCTTTGTACTCATTACCCACCTGCTGAGAAACTTTCGATAACTTTTCATTGATAATAAGATAAGGTCTAAAATTCAAGACCATCTGTATTCTGGCTCCTAACCTCACAATACTCAATGAATCTATTTCTTTGCTATACAAACCATGCACTACAACTTAAATGGTTTACAGCATAGAACATATTCCTAGAGTTTTCCATACACTTTTCATAACACATCATTCCTTCTACTTGAAATTTTCAAGAATGTTCTCCCCAGTATAACTATCTCCATTAGAAATTGCTGGGATTTTCTATAGTTAGTGAAAATTTTCACTGTACAGTAAACTGTCTGCAGAAGGAGGGCAGCAAAATATCAAAGGAAAGAGAAGTTTAGTTAATTCACCTTAATTTGTTTTTCTTTTATTCAAGTGAATATTTACATTTACCTTTGGAAATAAAACAATACAGTAACTCCAATTTTGGAACCATCGTTTTGGTACCTAATTTCTCTTTTTAATTGCTAGAGAAATATATAATCAGGCAAATTACACCCCTAAATAAAGGGTACTTATTAGCATTTTACTCATCTCACAAGGATAACCGTGCAGTTGAAGAAAAAGTTCCTTGCCATCTGCTAAAGTTTTGTCACTATTTAAAAGTTATTAATTTATATTAGCCACACAGTACTTTTTAAATCTATGACTTCATGAATGTGGGTACTTGCTGCCTGATACAGATTACAACCTTCTCACACTTTAGTAAATAGTTCTCTTCTAGAGAGGCACCTCTCTGAATATTAGTTAGACTAATCCTCTGAAGACAAACACAAGAAGTTATCCCTCCTGTATTCAAATCCTGTATGCCATGGTAATATTTATGACAGTTTGTAATTCATCAGTATATGTAACCCATCGTCATCTCCACACCACAAATGAATCCTCAAAATAGAACTCTGATGAAGGACTTTATATAATTATATGACTAATAACTTTTTCCTTAAAATGCAGCATTGTTCTAAGTAGAAACTACATTATTTTTACAAAAATTTGGCTTACACAAAACCTTTCTGTGGCCTCTAATTTCTGATCTTATCCTTCTGGACTAAATTTAATGATACTTCCAGCTAAAAATGAGCTTAATTAAAATGTCCTTAATGTGATCAAGCTAATTTCTTTTATATAATAAATTGAATATGAGTCATTGAAAAGAGTGGCCGGGTGACTATTTGTTTATCCTTTAGAGCAGATTGTTAGACAAGATGGGTTAGACAGGATGGCTACTAGATTTCCTTCCAATTCTAAAGTTCTACTATTCATCAGAATTAAAAAGCATTTAAGTTTTTACTACATGACAAGGCATTGTGCTGAGTGTTGATGTAGGTTACCATGCAGATGGCTTGGTATACAGATTGACCAGTTGCTATAAAGATGTAGGCAAGAGCTCTGCAAAAGGTTGTCAGCATAGGCACAGTGGCACAATGGACTAGAGACTTGCCCTTCTTGGAGTTTACATAGAACAAAATTTGACCAAAAGTTGCCCCAGGGTGTTTGACATATTATTAGCATCATATTTGCATCATGTTTTTCAGTCCCCATCCAGTGAGTAAAAAAAAAAAATCATGGGTTAAAGCCACACCACTCAAAAGTGAACCATAAGTAAAGTGACATCAATTCCTTGGGTACACCAAGGTTGCAACTGCCAGAGCAATTGACTTCTTCTCTAACAACTAAACAAGAAAAAAAAAACATTCCTGAAAACTTCTTTGGGCCTTCCCATCACCAAGCCTTTCCATCACCACAGCCACTCTTATCATCAGGGCTATTCTACCACCTTCCTCTTTCTCTCAATAAAGCTTATTCCCTTGCCATGGAGATTGCCTGAGCTATCAGTTCTTTGGAGAAGACTCAAATCTCACTGTCCACATCAGTACTAAGAACACAAAGAAAAAGCAAAAACTACCTGCCCTCAAGGACTTCTATTTAAGAGTTAAAGATGATACCAAGGTTGTAAGTCTGGATGACCAGAAGGATGGTGGGAATCTCTATTATAATAGGAATGTTTTAGTGGAAGAGAGCGACGGAGAGGGGGGGGGGTGATAATGAGTTGTAGTTTTGACATGTTAAATTAGACATTTCTATAAAATATCCAATTCAAATTATCCCATAGGCAGTTGACAATGCAAGACTGGAGCTCAAGACATAATCTGGTGCTAGATATATATTGGGAATCATCTATAACAAGATGATAATTGAACCCATTAGAGGTGATGAGATCACTAAGTGAGTATAGACAGAAAAGGAAAGAGGGCACCAGATAGACTCTTGGAGGGTACTCACTATTAGTGGCATGACATAGATGAAGATCTAGTAAAAGCAATTGAAATGAGAAGTTTAATAGGAGGAGAACCAAAATAATGTCAACATTGTCAAATATTGCAGAGAAGTCAAAAGGATAAGAATTAAGAAAGATCATGGGGCCACTAGGTGGCTCAGTGGATTGAGAGCCAGGCCTAGAAATAAGAGTTTCTGGGTTCAGATCTGGCCTCAAATACTTCCTAGCTATGTGACCTTGGGCAAGTCACTTAACCTCCATTACCTAGCCCTTACCATTCTTCTGCCTTGGAACTAACACACAGTATTGATTCTAAGACAGAAGGTAACAGTTTTTAAAAGAAAAGAAAATATCATTAGCAACTTTGGAGGATGCAGTTTCAGTTTGATAAGGAGGATGAAAAGCAGACTGCAGAGTTTTAGAAAAGAGTGGGAGCAAAAGAAGTGAAAGAACCAAGTATGGATGACTTTTTTTAATTTAGCTGAGGAGTCAAAGGATGATAACTAATAAGCATGGTACAATCTAGTGGAGGACTTTGAAGGAAGTGGGAGAGGTAAGTTTTGTAGGTAGAGAAGGATCTAGAAGACAGGGAATACTTAAAGGAGAGAAAAAGGAGATGAATGAGAATTGGGATGATATTGGGAGCAGTCTTCTAAAGAAGACCTATGCAAGGGCCCAGTGGAAGATGATAAACAAAATGTTAGTCAATAAACATTAAGCTCCAACTATATGCCATGCACTACACTAAGTGGGGAGATATGATGAAAGTCCAGAGAAGTACAAAGTAGGATGGAAAATTATGAGATAGCTGTCATGGGAACTTTCCTTTAATGAAGAATCTGGAAGGAACTCTCCAATGTGTCACAGTTGTAGATGTTTCAAGAATAGCAGCAAACCAATCTCACAAATGGCATTTTTTTAAAATGGTATAGGTTTTTTGTAGTCAGATCTTAAGTTGTCAAAAATGGCAACAAAGTTTTCCTAGTAAATTTAAGTCAGTAACCAAAGAATAATCTTCATGTACATAATTCAAACCAAATCAGTCATTTGAGCACCTACTATGTACCTAGCACAATGCCTGAAACAGAATAAGCATTTCATAAATGCTTGTTGCCTTTCTAAGGGACTATATCCACCACCCGGAATCATGTCCTCTATATCCCACTGGCTAATGTATATTGATTATTAAGGTGCCCAAAGGGCCTGAGGAGAAACAAAAACAACCCTTCGGCAAGAGTGAGGGCCAGAGTTTAAATCAGGATCCAAGAAGAGCATAAGTTCCCAGGTTTAGCTATGTCAGAATTGGAGTGTCTCAGAAACATGGAAGTTCAAGAGGTAAGGCAAAAATAGGAATATAGGAATTAGATCAGCTAGGAAGATCTACAGCATTCTTTACTAAGAATCCCCTCTTTGCCAAGCACTGTGCTAGGCAATGAGGCATATGAAGACAATTTCCACTACACAGAAATCAAAAAGTAGGCTATTAGAAGTGGTAATAAAATTATTCGATGCCTGACACAATCTTCTTCCCCAAAGCATCAGCATTGTATAAAGTTGGTAGTGATCCCTTTCCTTCACCTTGTTTTCATATTATCAGCATGGACTCTAGCCAGTAGAAGGTTTGTGCTCTTAATTCAGCAGCATTTTGGCCTCAGATAATGCCAGTACTTTCTTGAAAGTAATTTTGAGTAAAATATATTCAAAAATAATTCTAAAAATATGGGTCTTACTACCTTATAAAGACATGTTTGTAATTCTTAATATTCTCTTTTGGCATCAGCCACTTCAAATTTGGAATAAATATTATTTTAGATTTAAACTGCCACCACTCTTAGCAGAGTTCCTACTTCCCCTGGAATAGGCACTTGCTGGTTTTGTCTCTTCCCTTTTGCTTTTGAAAACTCTAAGATAAACAGCCCAACATAATTTGCATAACCAAACCTAGTTGCCTTGTGTTAGGATAGGATTTTGGATAAGGGAAACACAAGAGGAAAAAACATATAAAAATCTACTTTATTGTTTTGGAAGGGAAAGGAATAAGGGCTTAGGGGTTTACTTATGCTTATTCTTATTTAAAAAACTAACTAACTATGCTAACTAGGTTACTAAATTAAAACTTTATCACACTTGGAAGAAGATAAGAGCTAAAAAGATGGAAATAAAGCAAGAATTCCTTTCCAAACCTCCAAAGAGGAGTCACATCATCCAGCTGTTGGGGAAGTATATAGCTAAGAATCATGAATCAATCAGAATTGGAAAAAATAGGGATCCATATGAACAGAACAAGGAAAAAGTGTACCCACAGCCATCTTTGATCTAGAGGGTAAAAGTGATGAACCAAGACATAAAAGAGCAGAAGGTCTGAATAGGCCAGAGTCACTCAGTGCCCTAAAAACAGGAATGACCTAACATATGACTTGTGGCTCCATAGAATTACTAAGTGCTGACATTATCTACTGAAAGAGAAATTGTATTTTATCTGTTCTAGAACTTTAGCAGTAGCCTTTGGTCAAAAGTATTAAAGTTCTGACCCATTTCTCTTATAAGTAAAAATAGTAATAGAGCATTATCACCTTTGGTTGCTTGTCAAAAAATGCTTTAGAACAAAATTTCAAAATTTCCCCTTATATATAACTTCATGGTTGGAACAATCCATTTGACTTTTCAGACTGACTTAATCCTACCATCACTTGGTAGGAATACTAGATTTAACTTATGAAATCCATTACTATCTGGCTGGATGTTATTTGAACTTATCATTCCTTCTCAACTCTCTCAAATAAAAATATGTGTTCCAACTACTTTTCACCAGCTTCTGTGCATCTCAAGGTTTTTGATTATCCTCTATAATTACATTGACTAGTTTATTACCTAAAAACTTTTTATATATGATTCCTAGTAAAGCTGCTTATCAACAAGTTTTAATTATTCTTCTCCAAAACAGCTGACTATATGTAGAATACTACAATTAACTTAATGACTCTCAAGGATCTTATGTTACTAAATAATTGCCCATGACTCTTGTTTTCTCCCTGCTTTGTGCATTGCATTTCATTAGAAATTATGGCTTACAAAAGAAGTATAAAACACTTATATCACACCCCCAAAAACTCTTAATTCAGTTGAGCAAGCAAAACATATATATGAAACATTTTGTGGATAAGAGAGCTACAAGTCTGATTTATGAAAAAAGAACATGGGAAAAATTGGTGATTATGTCAGAATGAAGAGCTTTCCACCAACAAAGACGCAATCTCTCAGTGACTTAAATAAGTCCTTGAGAATTGTCTGAGGCACATAGAGATTTAACAACTTGCCAAGTGTCATATAGTTTAGAAGTTCCAGGGACAAGTTTTTTAACCTAGGTCTTTCTGACTCAAAGCCCAATACTCTATTAACTAAATCCTTATTCCCTTTGTATTTGTGATTTTTTAAAAATATTAAACTGAAAGGCATGAAAAGAGAATAAAAGAGGAAAGAGCTCTATGTGCCACAAGGCCTGAGCATCTAACTTACAAAACTTCCTTATATAAATATTGTTGGGGAAAAGAGACTCCTTATACGTGATTGGATTTTAGTGACAGTGATAGATTTAAGAGAAGCAGCATTGTGATTCTAAAGTGATTAGTATAAATTCCACTATAATCTTAATACAATCAATAAAATTAATAATTTTTACAAGGATTTCTAACCAAAGCATAAAAGCTGCTTCTAACAGTATATCTACCCCCTCCCTAAGTTTGTACTTCCCTTTATAATAAGGTGCTGACTATCTGAATCTCCTGTCCCAATATGGCACAAATATCACACACCCTTTCCTGTTTGGAAATAGTCATCTCTTTCCCCAGATCAGATGAGAGAAAGGTAATGGTCATTTGACTTGACTAAGTCATTAGTCTAATGACTAATATGGGCTTTCCAAAATGAACTAACCAATCAGCTTGGTAATTGGGTAACTGTTTCTAAATAAGGTCTATATGATATTATATCTTGTGATCTTGTACGGAAGTATTCATTTTGTTATAAAAACCAGGTCTCAGCCTCTGGGCATTGTCTTTTGCCAGGGTCCAACAATGTAATACATGTAAGAGAACACTTTTATTGGAGGACTTGGCTCTCTTCCAATAAAATCTAATTTTCTACCTTGACTTGGAGAAATTTGGCTTTTTGACTTTATTTACTTAAATTGTCTATATGGAGTCTGTCTGTGGGTTTCTATTTCACAACATTTGGTGACTCTTGTGGGATTAGAGTAACAGCCTTGTCACCTTTGATGGGTCTCCTTCCTACAGAAAAAAAATATTGATTTCAAAAGGGTACCTACAGGATTTATTCTTCCTGTTTCTTTTTCTGTATGAGAGAGAGACTGAGTTTCTGTGGGCAGACAATGGCTCTTCTAGTCCAAGAATCCTGTCATCCAAGTAAGGTAAGAGGATTTGGAATTCTTCAAGGCTGCAGACTTGGAGATATTTCCAGACCTATCTCTCATTTTTCTTCCATTCTCTTTTAAATTTGGTATAAGCCAGAAGTTTGTGAAAAAGAGGAACTAAAACTTTTCTTCTTGTAGTTTGTGGAAATGAGGGGAAAAAATTGTTTTGTTTTTTAATGAACTAAAATTAATAAGGCAGTTTTTTTCTGTATGTCCTAAGCTAAGTAATGTATAAATCGGTAGAGAAAATTAAGTGTTTCTGTCTAGGTTATTTGTTTAAGATGTTATGCTCTCTTAAAAATAGATTTTTTTTTTTTAGTTTTTTAGCTCATTATGAGGGAAAGCAGACTCTGTGAATAAATAACATGAGGTTTGTCTGGGTTTTTTTATGGTTCAGGTTTAAAATTTTGCATGTGGACCTATGCTTGGGCAAGAAGTTTGGGGGAAGGTTAGTCAGAGGTCTAGATTCTATGCCTGGGGGACATTCACATTGCATTGAAATTGTTCCCACTCAAATATTTAGTTTAATATAGTTTTGTGTGTGTGTGTTGCAGCGCACTGCTGGAGAACTGGAACTCCCAAGGAGACCAGAGTGCCGGTCTCATGGCCAAAGAAACTTTGCAAGGGTTTCTCAGCTTTAACACCTTGATTAGGTGTTCCTAAGAAGCCCTTGACAAGATTGGCATGTGGAGTGCTCAAACCCCCAAGCAAACCTGGTTTATTTGTGTGGTATTGTAGGGTCTGGGTCATAGGAAGGATTAACATTTCTTCTTGACAAGCTTTGTGATCCCTGACAGGTGAGACAACTCCCAATAAGGGTTCTAGATTTCAAGGGGACCTATTCCAGAAGACTCCCCCCTAGACAGATTTTTAAAAGCTTGGTATAATGGAGATCTGCCTTGAACAAGGAAAAGATAGGGACAAATCTATTAAGTATTGTTTTCTTTGATCTAAAGCCCTTAGGAACTTCTGGCCAAAATTTGGGACCCTAAATTTTATTTTTGCTATGATTAAGTTAGAAACCCTCTTAGAGAAACAAGAAAATTGGAAACAGCTTGAATATTTAGGAGATTAGAAATATCTGGTTGGGCAAAAAAGTAAAAAAAATTAATTGAGCAGTGTGACAAGGAAATCACTTTAAAAGATTGATATATATTAACTTAAGGTCGCCAAGGAATTCAGCTATGTAATTCCTAAATGAAAACTCAAGTCAGCAGTCAACCTTTTATAGAGTTTAATTACAAACAGGAGGAAGAAAGGAATTAGAGATAGAGAGAGAGAGGGAGAGAGAAAGGGGAGAGAAGGGAATAGGGCTTAAATACCCCCTCTGTTTAGGCTGGGCCAAAAGGCCCAAGCCCTTAGATAGCTGAGGCAAAGAAAGGAGATCAGTCCCTATTACTCATGTGACCAAAATGGAGAAACAGTCTCAGGGGCCTCCACCTCCAGCTTCCTTCAGAGCCAACTCTCAAAGCACCACCTCAAAAACCTCTCCAACCAACCCCCCTCAGTCCTCAGACCCCTCTATCTTTAAGGAAACCCTCCAAGTTCCCTCCCCTCAGTTCTCACATCTACCAATCACTGTCCATGTCTTCCCTGTGCCAATGGTGGCTCTAGCTTAACCCAGGACGGCCCAGAGGTCTGTGGCTTTGCACATGTCTGTTGAAGGTCATATTCTCAAATAATTAAATCTTGATCCTTTGCTGCAGCCCTTCCTAAATCCTGTTAGGACTGAGTGGGGTGGAAATTGTATTTTCCAAGACCTGGTTCTGTCATTCCAAGTATCTCTATTGTATCAATTCTAAAATCAATCATGACTCAAAGAAATTCCTGTTCTATACTTAAGCATAGGTCAAAGCCCTTTCCATTGTTCACCAAAAGGTTTCTGTCCTAAAGTAATCTTAAGAAGGGAGGAAGAGGAACCTCCCATGCCAATGGGGTTCACATTCCAATAGAGTTCCCACTATCAATAGGGAATTTTTCAAGTATGAAATTTCCCAATGGTGAAATTTCCAACATTTATAAGTCTAAAAAAATTTAAGGTTTACAGCAGGAGGAAGAGGTGAAGAAAAATAATTTTGAATTTCAAACTGGGACCATTTTTGCAAACCCCCTTAGCCCCTCCTTTCTATTCTGAAATTGGAAAGGGGAAGAGCAGTGTCCAAAATCAGGAACCCAGCAAACACCTGGCTGAGAGTGTAGTTTCTGGGAACATTGCAATATTTCGGTGGAGAACAAAGTTTTGCCCAGAATCAGACAAAGAGTGTAGACAAGGCATTATTGATGAGATCCCCCTCAAATTGGGGTGATAGAAACCATTAACAGTAGTGGTAGGCCCAGGAGGGGCCAGGACCTGGCCATTACAAGATCCAGGAAGGGATTATAGCAGTGCTGGGGATAGAATAGTTCAGCTGATACCAGAAATAACCTAAAAAGGGGAATGAAATTATTTTCAGAATGTCCAGAGAACTACAGCAAGTTTCAAGAGACTGTGCAGGAGAAGGATGAATCACCTATGAAGTCTTATGACAGGCTGTATATAAGTGCCAAGAGATTCACTAGGCTAGATCCTATTAACCCTAGGGATGGCAGAGTAATCAACGTGGCATTTGTAAACCATTCTCTTTCACACATTAAGGAGTATTTCCCGAAATACTGTTAAGGCTGGCATGAGAAGTCTATAGGTAAATTGAAGGCTATTGCTTTGTATGTGTTTGAAGGAAAAGATGAAGTGAAAGACAGAGAAGCTGCTTCCAAGGCCAGGACAAAGTTCCAAGGCAGTTTTAGCTCTCCTTCTAGAAAGACAGTGGCCTGCAATAGGTCATATGCAGAAAGAGTGTTGTCATAGAAGGAAGGATTTAGTAGATGAGAACTTTAGGAACAGACATGTAGCTGCTTAGGTGGAAAACAATAACAGAAATTGGCCACAGAATAGAGGTTGGAATCCACAAATTCAGAATTGGAAACCCAAATACAGAGATTGGAATTTTCAGGACAGAGATACTGATCCACAAAATAAAGAGACTTCTGCAGCATGACGAGGCAAGGGAGGGGCAGGTTCAAAGGCAGGCTTTGAGACTCACAGGGCAGACTTTCCAGCTGCCACGAATGATTTTGAAAACTGCTGTTTCAGTTTTACCTATCCTGCCCATTCTAGCCTCTCCCCTTCTCCAAGTGGATTTGTATATTGAAAGTGTTACGGTTACTTGTTTAATTGATACAGGAGCTTCACTATATGTTCTTAAATACATTTCAAAGGATAAAGGAAATGTAGTTAAGAAGATGAATGTGATTGGAGTAGATGGTAAAGATCAACAAGTCCCCTTATGGTAACCTCTAGAAGAGAATATAGGTTTAATTACAATAATGCATTCCTTCCTATGGATACCCCAATCACCTGCTAACTTTTTGGGTCAAGATTTACTGTGTGAAACTAAATATTGTCATTCATTGTTTGTCTGATAGCAATCTTTTATTGAATGTACCTGATGAAAAATTGTTAACTCTTGTTTTTTGTAAAAAGTTTTAAGTGAATACTGTACTAAGGTTTTGCCTGCTACCTCCTCTGAAAAGGATGATGATTTGTGTGATCTCCCTATTCCTGATTACTTGCCTCAAGAGGCTACTGATGTTGGGTTGTTAAAATCAGCTATACTAATTTCTATTGCTATTAGAGGAAGGAAACCACTGTGCCTCAGTACACTCTATATAAAGCAATTCAGGGAACTGCTCCCATAATTGATTCATTAATTAAACAAGGAATTTTTGTTCCATGTAGATCTGAAGTCAATGCTCCTATACTTCCAGTAAAAAAAAATAACAACTAAACTTGATACTGAAAGTAAGCCAATATATAATGATTGTCCAGGATTTAAGAGCAATTAATAACTATGTGATTCCTCCACACTCTGTTCGGTCTAACCCCACAACTATTGTGTCCTTTATTCCTTGTGGTGCAACTTGCTTTTCTGTTTTTGATCTATGTGCAGCCTTCCATTGTTTGCATTTACCTGGCATGGTCATCAATACACCTTTACCTTCTAGGGATTTGTCAATTCTTCCAAATTTGTTCTCCCAGATTCTACAGCAAGATTTGCCTACCATCACTTTTGAAGACTCTATTTTGATTCAATATGTAGATGATTTGCTTCTAGCTTCACCAGACCAGGAAACCTGTTGATGTTCAAGAGCTTGTTCAAAAGGGACATGAGATTTCAAAGAACAAGGTACAGTGGTGTAAGTCACAAGTAGAATATTTGGGTTTTATCTTGTCACCAGGAAAAAGAACTATTACACCAAAGAGAGTTCAGACTTTGAAAAATTTATCCATTCCTAAAACTAAGAAGCAGATATGAGCTATATTGAACTGACAAAGAATTTGGTCACTGAGCCTTTGGAGGTGAAACCAGAACCACTTGTGGCCTCTCAGGGAGCTAACAAAGGCACTATTAACTGTACCCACCCTTGGGCTTCCTAACTACTCTAAGCATTTCACTTTGTATGTACACAAGAGGAGGGAGGTAGCATCTGGAATTCTATCTCAAGCTTTTGCTTTTTCCCAAGGACCTGTAGCTTACTACTCAGCTCAGCTAGATCCTGTAGCAGCAGGAGCTCCTCCTTATCTGGCATTTTCAGATAAGAGAATTGCTAGATATGAAGTGACTCTATTAGCAAATGAGAATATCACCATAAAGAGATGCAACACCCTAAATCCTTCCACATTACTCCCAGATCTTCCTGTATCAGGGGACATAACGGTGAATCTGTTCCTGAACTATCAGAAAGACCACATCAGGATTCGTTGGACATTCCTCTGGAAAATCCTGAGCTTGGTGGTTCTTCCTTTGTTGAACAAGGCTGTCATTTTACTCAGGCAGTCGTGGTTACAGACTTTGAAATCTTATGGGCAACCTCTTTGTCTTCCAATCTGAGGGCTCAAGCTACTGAACTTATCATGCTAACGAAAGCTTGTTTCTTATCCAAAGGAAAGACTGTTAACAGCTACTCAGATTCTTGCTATGCTGTGGGAATATGTAATGCCACAGAAATGTTGTTGTTACAAAGGGACTTCCCTTACCTCCACTGGAAAACAGGTAGCCACTCTGACAAGATAAAGGACTTGTTAGAAGCTATACAATTGCCCAGAGCCTTGGCCATCATACATCGTTCAACACACAAAAAGGAAAGTGATTCTGTGTCCAGAGGAAATGAAAGAGCTGATTTAGCTGCTAAGTCAGCAGCCAAAGATCACCATGATGCTAGCTGCTCCAGAAGAGAAACCTGATAAAGACTCTGTTCTCCCTAAAGGAAATTGGCCAGGAATCATCTATGAAGACAAGGAAGTGGACACTTGGATTAAGCAGTATGATGCTAAGCAGGTATCAGGGATCTGGGTAAGTAGTGAGGAAGGCAAATCATTTCTTCCAAAAAAATGTTAGCAGCAGGCCTGTGTTTGGTAGTACATGCAGGTGGTCATTATTGTGCATGAGAAATTGTGGATACAATAAGAAAGGGCTGGATAGCATCTGGAATCACATTGGTAGCTTCTTGAATCACTGTGGGTTGTCTTGAATGTTTGACTTTTAATCAACATGTTTTTAGAAAGGTTGCATATGGTGGTCACCCTCTAGCCTATCTCCCATTTAAATTGATTTTATAAATATGCCCAAAGTTGCTCCATAGAAATATTGCTTGGTTATTATTGATCATTTGACTCACTAGGTAGAAGTTCTACCTGCCTCAAAGGCAGATGCTACTTTTGTTACAGATTGTCATATTTCTCCTCATGAAATGTTACTTAGTCATCTGCTTCTAAAGGCCAAGCCCTTTGTTACTGTATATTTCTATGCTTTGGGGTGACATGACAATTGCCAAGTATCTTAAGGATACTTGCAACACAGGTTAAAGGAATTGCAACAAATGGGAACTATTGTTCAATCAGGCCCTATTGCTTTTGAACTACATCATTTTCAACCTGGTGATTTTGTCTATATTAAAAAAATTTTTTTTCAGTGGAATATATATACAGTCATATGGTAATTAGCTGTCCCTTTAAGGTTCAACCCTATTCTACTTCCCAACCAAATGGTATAGATCTGTTTGTCCCAGTACATCTTATATGACATTAATGCAGACTTTGCCGCCATATAGTTTTTTTGAGTCTGACTTATGTAACAGTTAAAATTTAGGGGAGACTGAGGCAGGTAGAAATTAGTTTCTCTCTGCAAGGAGTATTATATGTTTTAGAGGTTTATTAAAAGTTAAGGATTAAAGAAAATACAGGATAAGACACACGTGCCTAGGCCACAGAGGCCTAGACAAGACCTCACCTATATTATGGAAGAGACGCCTCTGCTCCAAAACGGAAGTCCAAAAAAAGAGCCGCCTATGGGGAAGACCCTTTAAATAAAATTTTGTTCTTGTCCCAGGTGAGAATTCAGTGAGATTAGAGGGCATTCTGGGAGCTAGCAAGGACTCCTGGGGAATGGAGTCCAGAGTTCAAATCTCAATTTTACACTTACAACATTCTAGTTACTCATCCAAGACATAATTCCTCCTTACAAGGAGGGATAATAATAATAATGATAATAGATAGGAACTTAGAAATAGACACAAAATTGGAGGTGCAAATTTCAGTGACAACAGCAACAACAAACATTTCATTCAAACTGAATTCCACTCTCAGTGTGCACATGGGAATTCAGTTAAAACCTGCTAGAGTCCTTTCTGCCCTTCATACTCCAGTGTTTAAGAAGTACAATACACCATGCACAGTACACTACTTTCAAGAAGTACAGACTATTGTAGATAAAGAACCAACCACCACCCTACCTGCTTTGAGGAGAGCCCCTCCTACCTTCTGGTGCATATATCATCGACTCCTATCCTTTGTCCTAAACTTGAGAAGAGGGGGGAAGACTCCATTCTTTCTCCCTTTCTCCATAACCCCCAAACCCTCTAATACACCTCTTAAGATAGTGTGGTAGGCATCAGTTTATTTATGGTTTTATTTGGAGGTTTTGAGTGTGTTCTTACAACAATGATCAATATGGAAATATGTTTTGCATGATAATACATGTATGGCTCAGATCAAATTGCTTACCATCCCCCAATGGGGGTGGGGCAGGAATGGTAGTAGGGAGACTGTTTGGATCTATAATTTTGGAAAATGTATGTTGAAAATTATTATTCCATGTAATTGGAAAAATACATTATCTTTGAATTTAAAAAAAGACAATGTGGCAGAGAAAAGTAGGAATGGGTACTAGGCAGTCATTCTAAAGATCTTGGGTCTCCTGGCATATGGAAGACCCACCTCTTGTACAGAGTGAGGTCAGAATGCTCCAATCAAAAAGGCTTGGGAAAGGAATGTCACAATGAGCATAAATTGGAGTACTGGGAGAAAGCAGGGGCTTTTTCCTAGGAATATGGAGTGAATAGGTATGTGATCCCAGGGTTCTCAGAAGGGAAGGTGGCCAAGCACGTTACCAATGCTTCCATTTGTATGGCCTGCTTTTTATTATTTAATAAATAATTATGAATTAAGATATAATCTTCAGAGAATTTTAATCATAATGAACCTGAAAAGAAGAGCTGTATTTAATCAAATAATAAATATATGTTGGGGGAATACAATTTCAAAGACATTCAGGGATCCATTTTAAAGATAGAAATATATATATATGTATATATATATATATATATACACACATATATTTTTTTATTTAAAGAACACAAATGCTATTTTTAACCCCCAAGAATGGCAACTGTGAAGACATCATCAACCGATATGCCTATTTACATACTGATATGGAATCATGGGGAGATATGGTCTCTAAGGCCCATCTAGTCCAAAGCCTCATTTTACAGATGAAGAAACTGAGGCCCAGAGAGATTAATTGATTTGCCCAGTGTCACCAGGGAAGTAAATGTCAGAGCTTTGATTCAAATCAACATCCTGTGACTCTAAATCCATCACTCTTTCCACTATACCATGTGACCTACACTTCAAGGAATAGAAATTTTGCTGGGACAGGCACTCCCCTCCACTCTCTCAGAGTTCAGTCCCTCTTTATCTTAAGAGTGTCTTCTAAAGCAACTATGGCCAAAAAATACATCACCCCACAGCTAGCTATTTGGTTAGTTCTCTATTAACTTACTAACTAGGCTGGTCCTCAGGCACATTACACAGTACATTCCTATATCTAAAGCTTTTTCCAGACTGGTAGAACCTACAATAATGTATCCTTTGCTGAGGGAGCTTCAAGAACAAGGAGTCACCTCTAAGACATGATGAAACCTTAAGAATAGGACTTAAGCGTAAGGTCTATTTTCACACTTTTATGATATCTTTATGAAAATGGTTCATGCAGGCATTGAATATATCTTTGATTTTAAAAAAATACACATGCAAAGAAAATAGGCTTTTAAAGATTTTTCTGTAATAGACTACCACTTAGCATTCACACTATGGAGAAAGAGAAGAAAGTAAAAAGCTCACTATTATTGATTGATATCCTAAAACCATTTCATTCAGTAAAACAAAATTTTGCCTTAAAATTATTCTTATATAATGTATATCTTATATGTGTTAAAATAATAAGATTCTATAACATCAAAATTTGCAATAACTTTATTTAGTGATTCATCAAATATCAGCAGTAAACCAAAGGTATTTGCCAGAATCATGGAGGATGTTCTACACACTCCAAATAGAAGAGGGATTCCTTGTTGATGACAAAAGCCTAAAAATGATATGGGTATAGGATTTGGGGTTTTGGTTTAAAAAACTACTCTATTATGAAAATGAATAATGTGGAAATAGGTATTGAATGATAATATGTGTATAACCCAGTGGAATTGCTGGTCAGCTCCAGGAGGGGGGAGGGAAAAGGGGAGGAAGAGAACTTGAATCATGTAACTTTGGGAAAATACTTTAAAATAAGTTAATTTAGTAAATAAAAAATAATCTAAAAATTTTCCTGTTCATAGATGACAACAAACTAATTCCACCAAACCTAAAATATTGTGAAGCCTGTTTCAGGAAACCCATGTTTATTTGAGAAATGGGTTTAATCATCCACACCAGAAAAGTAATGTGATTGAAAAAATATATAATGACCAGACAGACATGTACCTGGAAGGATAGACAATTTAGTCCTTCAAAATACATATTTCTAGACAGGTGATCCACATGTAAAAGTTGGGCCCAGAGGAAACTGAGGTGGACCATGTTCAGGAAATTCACAATGCTTTCAGTGCATCTAAGCTACTTGATGATGTAAAATCCCAATTGTCTCTATAACACCAGTATGCTCATGATAGTATATGTACCAAAATTCCAAATCATGGAGCCCCACAATTTCAAAAGAATCAAAATTGCAGGTGATCCAAATGGCAATGGAAAAAACACATGGTGTATATAAGAAAACTTCAGAATATTGTCAATGATATGTCTTTGAAGTGGCATAAAATATGTCACAGAGAAGCTGTCTGATATAGTAGAAAAGATACCAGATTTGGTATCAAAGGACCTGAGTATGAATCTGACTTACAAGCTGGGTATCTGTGGCATGTCACTTCATCCCTTTCTTCTCTGAGTCTCAATTTTACCATCTGTAAAATGTAGCAGTTTAGATTAAGTGGTCTCTATAAAACCTTCCATTTTAAAATCTATGATTCTCTGTAAAACTGGGAAAGAAGTTGAGTCAAAGATAAGTAGTGAATCAAGGATAAGCACCATAGGCTGGAGACCTCAAATGTAAAAGAACCAGAGGACGGTCATTAGCAGGTAAAGTTGATTCTTCATGAAGAAGTTAAGGAAGGATATGAATAAGGAGTATATGAGATAAGAAGGAATGGTCTACCTATTTTTTTATATCATATACATCTCATATTAAGAGTTAAATTCAAACCAATAGAATATTCTCTTTCAGTCCCTTAGTGTGATATACTCCAGGGGTTATTATATTAAAGGTTACATTGTGACTCTAACATTGTTTTATACTAGCATTTCAGTGGTAAGAAAAATTCAATTATGTTCCCCTATTGCTTGTTACTAATAAGAAACACAAACGTTCTTGGAATGACTTAAGTCACCAAGACTGTCTAAAGCCTTAAAGGTAAGTGATAATTCAAATTATTCAGTTGTGTGGTCAATGGATTTTCTTCCCTAATCTAAAATAGCTTGAAGCACTTTAATCACTTCAAAACAAAAACTCACAAAGAAACCAAAAGGTTGACATAAGAGAAAAAAAAACCATTAAATTTATTGTTTTTAAATCAAGTATCTTTACACCTACCAAAAGTACTTTAGTACAGGGTAAATTATAAATGTGCGTACAAAATAAATGTCTAATTTTCTAAATCACAAGAGGCAAACACTCTGGTTTCTTACTTGTTAGCTTCACCTGCATGAATGGTAACAATAGTACAATAAAACCTTCAGAGATAGTTACATTTATAAATAAGAATTCCAAAGTCTTCCACCTAAGTTGACTTAAGGCTATAAAGAATGGTTAAATAGTGGCTAAAACAATTGTAAAGCCCTTTCAAAAGTTTGTTTTTTGTTTTATTTAGTCCAGCAATGACTCACATTAAGCATTTAGGCTCAGTCATGTACCTGTACTTCTGTTTGTAATTTATTAGTCTTGGTAACTTGTTCTAAGTATATCTTCCGGATGGCATATAGTTGAGAAATTCATTGTGTCAAACTCAATCTTCCTTTCAATATTAGGAACATTTTGAGTTCCTCACACATTTGAAATGCTTGACTCACTTATATTCATCTTGCCAAGTTTTCAGGTTTTTTCCATTGAAATGATTCAGTCAAAAAGAAAGTAGGTTGCCCAGTTCCTGAAGAATACTTTCCAAATGCTATACTTATATGTCTTAATGGGGAAAAAAAAGAAAAAAGATATACCAATGAGGATTTAAAACATTATATTTTTCTTTCTCTCAATGTTGTTGTCATAGTGGCTTAATCATCATGGTTAAAATTTTACCTTAAATCTGGTGACTTAAAGGGGAAATAAAAGGAGAATTTAGATATTCCAAAAATTATCCGTATCATTAGATAAATTTAAAGTATTATGTAGATACAATAGTTACTTAAGTAAAACCAAAAAGTAACTTTCAAGATAAAAAAGGGAATTTTTTTATCTAAGCCTGCCTTTATAAATAAGTGAAGCCCATATTTTATTTCTTTTCTACTTATAATTTTGAGCAAATATGAACTTTATTTTTTTCTTTTATTCTAGATATAAATAATCAAGCATGACAGGAAAAAAATCTATTTAAGTTATAACTTCAGGGACACAGCCAAAATCAAAACTGCACAGATGGGCCTATATATGGAAGATTTTTTTCCTCTACCAAAACACTGACATTTGGTATCTACATATTTTTTGATTCATAATGTTAGATAGTGGGATCATAATAGAGTTTCTTTTCAAAACAGCTTTATACCACTCAAGATAAGTTCTACAGATTAATTTCTCTACATGAAATCATCCATGAACCTATATATGACTACTGTCTTGCCAACAAATAGGGTTTTGGGGGAAAGATTTAATCTCTTAGATTCCATTCTTAGAAACAACAAACTACTAAAACAGGATCTTTACCAAAAAGAAGGTATGGTAAGTACATGTTATATGTCATAAAACCAGAATGACACAGACAAGAAGTCCAGATACAAATTCCATACCAAATTATATGTTCTATGATTTTTAATGGACATTACGTTTCAATTCTTGATAGACTAAAACTTAATATCACCAGGAAAAAAGGAAATACGTTCATATCAATGCTGTCATTAGCACGAAGAAGGGGACATTTAGAACATCTATGAATCCTTGGCAATAATGACTAGAGAGAATACCATGGAGAAGTCCTGACATTCAATGGGGCAGAGGTACTTGCATTGGTCATTTTCAAACTGTTCACTTTGAGTTGGTTTGTTTTATACTGTTTCTCAGGATTACTATGTGGTAAAAGGCTTCAGCTCCAAAGACAACTTTTCAGGCAATTGTTTCAAAGTACACAACTTATTTGTCACTTTTTAAACCCTTTACTCATGAGAGCAGCATAGAAGACACAGCTTCTTAACTGCACACTTTTTCTTTTTTTTTTAAACCCTTACCTTCTGTCTTGGAGTCAATACTGTGTATTGGTAAGACAGAAGAGTGGTAAGGGCTAGGCAATAGGGGTTAAGTGACTTGCCCAGGGTCACACAGCTAGGAAGTGTCTGAGTTAACTGTATACTTTTTCAATGAATACTTTTCAATTTATTTGAAAGGAATATACTTACTCAAATGTGTTGTGTTTATAAAAGAATCAACAATTTTTCCTCTTTGGTTTCTACTATTTCTTGAATTATAAAATATGAAGGGAAAACTTTTAATACAAATCTCACAAATAGGATTAGGGATGTATATTTTATGTCATTATCAATAATGTATTCCTAGAAATAGTGCTTCTGTTTGAAAACATTTAAAAGAGCTAAAAAATAAAATCTCCAGGTGGTTTTATAATAGGCAGAGATCATTCTTTCTCAAATATACAAAAGCAAAAGTAATGAAATAATTTATTCAAGGCCTATAGTAAGAGGCGGGGTTGAAAATGTGTCCAGACTCCATGAGAATTAGGTCCAAATTATTTATTAAAATTTTAAAACTTAAATTTTTTGTTTTTCATTTCTTAAACCATTTTATATAATGGAATTGAACAATATCAAATAAAATTCACTAGATATTTTTGCTTTATTATCTATGTGAGCTTTAAGTTCACTTCTGACAAACAGGGCTTTCAGTATACAGAATATTTTTCAGAAATCTAAGACTTCCAAAAACTTTATAAAATAGAAGCTAACAAAAGCAAAAAAAAAAAAGAATCCAGGATGAGAAGGGTTCTTATTGACAATAAAAGAATATATAAATCAGAAGATATTGTAAGTACCTATGTGTAAGGGGCAGGAAGGAGGGAGTGAATAGCCCTAGGGACAAAAGCTACCTAACAATTATGAGACTAAAAAAAAAAAGTTAAAAGACAATGAATTCTGATGAAAGGATACTCAAGTTCTATGTATATTATAATTGTATACTCTCTGAATAAGTCTTTTGGTTGTAAGTATGCCCTTCAGGGAGTTTATTATTTATTTTTATCTGAAAAGGAATTCAGACAAAAATCTCTCTAAGGTGATAACTCAATTTTTCTAAACTTGTACAAGTCAAGCAGTATTTTGGTATGTATCTTTATAAGAACAATTGCTGGAATAGATAAAAACACCAAAAGTTTCCAATCATTGGTTCTTTTAATATTCAAATACAAAATTCAAGACTACTTTTATCATTTCCTTCAAAGAAGTTAACACAATTAGTAATGCCAATGTTATTTGGTTTATGCAATTCAAAAAAGCATTCTATCACACATTAGAAATACTGAAGACTAAGCAACACTATTTTAACAAATTCATTTAGGTTGAAGCTCTAGATAATTGAGTTGCCTCGGTTTACACTTCAAGGGTAGTAAAAGGAAAGAGTTTGCTTTCTGCCATTCTATCCTAAAAACTTGGTTTTAAAAGGTCAATTCAGAAGTTATAGTTTCACATCATCTGTTGAAATGCCATTTAACAAATTGTTGGCTTCATCTGCTTCCTGAATTTTATTGTGCCCAATTACTTATTGCCATATTTTTTTTTTCACTGTTGATATGCTCGAAGCTGTTCCATGAAGCCTGAATTTGGGCATATAGCAGGTCTTGCATTTTTCACCAAAGAAAAGGCACTGGTAAATGTGATTTCTTCAGTACTCATCAGGAAGCCAATTATAATTGCAGCAGCCCTGGAGACTCCTGCATTGCAATGAACAAGAACCACTCCATCCTTCAAGAAAAAAAAAAATTCATGTTCATTTGAGAAACATTATCAGGTTCACTGCATACACCATTTACAATTATCATAAAATATACTATATATCTCTTCTTGGATTATAAAAATATAATCCACCACATGCAATGTTTAGAAAACATTCTCCTCTTTAAGGACACATAAGTGCTCCCCAAATCAGTTTGGAAACTTAAAATTGCAATTGTATCTTTTTTTTTTTTGCAATTTAATGACATCAGTAAAGCTGGTAATAGTATCATTATGTTTTTAAGTAGAAAAAGAATATATAAAGAATGTAAGTACATTTTAAATTAAGACAACAAAAATCCGTAAAACTAAAAGATGAACCCTGAGGCAAACTAGGTACAATAAATATTCCCCCCCCCAAAAAAAAATACTTGGAAGAAGAATCAGACTTTTGATCTAGCTATTAAGAAAGGAACAGTTGCTGTTCCCATTAGGTTCATTCTCTTTTGGATTCATTTCTGACTACTGTACATTCATTGTACTCTGAGCAAAGCAAACATTAAGTAACTTTAAAATCGTGACCAAGTAGCAAAACAAAAACTCTCAGTTAATTTTTCAGTGCCTAGTAGGAAGTTGTAGGACAGTTGCTAACTTGCACTGGTTGAGGGAAGTTTCCTTTAGTAATTAATTTAAAGTAGAAAATGGAATCGTGCAGTTCAACCTTTTTAGTTTTTTATTCAAACTATTCTTTTAAAAAAATTTCTTATTCCAATTATTCTTCAAAAGGGGATCTGATCAATCTGATTTTCATTAAAGCTGAGAGCTATAGTACAAAGATCTTCACAAAGAAGAATTTCAACCAAAAGCATAAAAGAAAAGGTCTTGCTATGCCTCATGATCTAAGGACAGATTAATGGAAGGTGAGATAAGAAAGGAGAAAAGAAAAATTAGATATTTTAAATTTTAAGCCTAGTTTGGAAAAAAAAAAGTTAAGGATAGTAAAATTAAACCTCAATGAAATAAGAAAAATAAAACACAAAAGCAACAGAAAAAGGAACAAGTTAAGCTCTATCTTTATTATGGTAAGTCAGAAATATTATTTTGAAGATGTAAGAATAACAAGTCTAAAAGTCAAAATAAAGCTGTTTTCCAGTCATATGGTTAACCTATGGCCCCTTTGATCTCCTGTATTACTGTATTTCATTTTGACTACCCAATTCTTGCTAAAGATGACGTAGTGAAAGGTCAAGCAGTATCAACTAGAAATATTTTTAAATACGAATGAGTTAAAAAACAATTTTGTTTAACACTAAAATATGCTTCTGCTTTTATTTCTCTTACAATTGCTAAAATCGATAAAATGGTAGGTTCTAACGAAAAGAACTAAAAGAGGTACAGGAAATATTTTGGAAGAAGTAACATGTTTCCAGGAACATGTAGTCATTTTTTTAACATTAACTTTAGTGAAATTCTGAAATAGGTGGATTTTTAAATTTAGTGTGTCCTTTCTCTTTTCTCTTTTTTTCTAATCTGTTAATTTTATCTTACGTTTGGTATATGTTTGAATTCAATATTGCCAAATCCTCTTTATAAACTAAGAAGTATTTATAAAAGCAAGAAAGTACCTGAAAATTAATTAAGCTTGTGAATTAAGTGGAATAATAACATTAAGAGCTTGCAACAATATGAAATGGAAACTGTAATTGGACACTGAAATGAGGTCAATAAGTGAAAACCGTTTCAGGTAACTTGTAAAGGATACTTTACAAGTGAAAAGAGACACACTATAAAACAAATGCTGATGAGGGTTTATGCTATCAATAATGAAAGTGATAGATCTGATGGAACAGTCTTGATACAGGTTGGCTAGCTTTGTGCTTTTTAAAAATTAATGATCTAAATGAAATGTGGTACTCTGTAGTGACAGAATAGACAATATTTCAGTCCCTACGTTTTCTGATCTGAAATGAGCATCACTTGTTGGGCTAGTCTATTTAGGTTCATAACAATAAGAAATTTTGCCTATTAGCAAATCATGAGTAAGGAAGAGTTATAGAGTAATGTGTAATATTTCTTTTGAACCCAAATAGAAAAAAAGATGAAAATAAACTTGTACTAAAATAATTTTTTCTTGTCCCAACCTGGGTTTTCAATGGTATATGAAATTCTGAGGAAGGAAACTCCCTCAACCAATGCAAGTTGGCAACTGTTCTACAATTTTCTATAGGTACTGAGAGATTAAATACTCACCCAAGGTCATAAAAGCTAGTTTAAATGTATCACATGTAGTATTTGAATCCAGATTTTTAGGGCTATAAGACCAGCACCCTATCCAAAAGGTATGCTGTCTCTATTCTAAGAATTCACTTCTCTACAGATTCCTGAGTTTACTTGCAATTTTACTTTTTCATTCATCCTTATAAAGATCCAATTCTTGGAAACATTTTCAATGAGAAATAGTGGCAATGCATTTAAGACTATGGAATAACTTAATCATTTATATAACATTTTTCTTCCAATAAACTCAAATCACAATATGAGTGACTAAGGGAAAACCTTTCACTCTATAAACCAGGTATCACACAATGAACATATGGTGATATTATCCTCATTCTCCAACGTATTCTTTGGTCAAAGGTTATAATGAATCCAGAACTCAAGTAGATAATAAGTTCCTTTAGTAAAGAGACCATGTCATATTATTTTGATTCCCCCCCCCATAATCTTTATTCCAGGATTGTACAGAAATTTGATTTTATTAAATATGCACATGTTCCTTCAAAGTTCAACTCATATGCTATCCCCCACATGAAATCTTTCCTTTATTTCCCTAGCTTTTAGTGCCTCCCCATATAACTATCTTGTGTTTATTTTGTATATACTTTATATGTTCATGTTATCTTCCCCTATAGTATATAAGCTCCTTGAGAGCAGAGATTGTTTCATTTTCATCTTTTATTCCTAGCACTTTTATTCCCAGCATTATTCCTTAATTGTTTAATAAACACTGGAGGTTTGCAAAATTGGACATAATATTTTTCCATACTATTTGTTTTGAGGCATTGCAAATTAATATGATGATGATATGTTTTTCAATTATGGCTAACTCTTGATTATATATGTTGGTGGAGGCAAGCACTAGTATTGTCAATTCCAAATAGTGGTAGGAATTACTTTTTGTCATATCAACATCTGAGTCAGAGAGATACAAAACTTCAATGCTGAGGGAGGTATGCAGAGGGAGGCAGTCTAGTAGAAAAGTAGGATGTTAAATTCAACACATTTTTTATAGCACTCTATGATGCTTCTATAAATTCCTGGTCTTATGTACAGAATAAACAATAAAATAGGTAGAAATGAAAATACAATTTGCTTGATCATTTTTTTTTCTTTGTATACAAAGAAAAAAGTACAGGTTATTTTTGGTTTTTAAAATAACACCAAATAAGGTATCTTGAAGTTGAATGAATACCATCTCCTTTGTTTATTCTCATCTTTTATTCTACAACCCTTCATGTCTAGATTTGCTATTAGGTTGGGAAAATATAAAGGTAGGGGAAAAAAGCAAACTAAGAGACCTTTGTAAGACTATACCCCAGAAACTAGTTTGGGAGAAATGGAGAAAAGTTCAAGGAGATAATAGTCATTAACAACTATTACACTGTGATACTGGAAAGGTAACCTTAAAGGAAGATAAGCAGTGAGTGGAAATCAAGAATTAACTATCTGCTCTACAACTAAGTAGGTGTTGACTTTGGCCAAGTCACTTCTCTCTCCAGTCATCAGTTTCCTCAAAAGTGTAATGAGCAAATTAGAATAAAAAATCTTTTTAGTCTGTTCTAGACTTAGACTTTTTGAGTCTTTGACAATATTCTCTAGGAGAAGACTTGAACAAATGATAAGTTCCACAGCATGGAATAACAATGATTAAATTCATGAATTCATATAAATACCAAACTTTTATTTAAATAAATCAGCTAGACAAAACAGTTCACAAATATAAGCTAACTCTGTATTCGTGGTACAAAATGCAAGGTTTGGGAAATGTCTAAATCAAAGCAGTAAATCAAAACATATTTCCTAGCACAAACTAATCATCTCAAAACATAGCCTATTGATTAAAAATAACAAATTGCTAATAAACTGGATAAGCTGCCATAATTCATAATTTGATATCTCCTGTCCTATTCTAGACTTTACTTTTGTGTTCAACCTTTAATAGTCATTTTTATATTGCTAAGAAATACAGAAAATCTTCATTTTCCCCTCTTAATATCTGTGTATGTAAGAGTATCAAATTATAATGTGTTTCAACTTTTTTTTTTTGCTTCTCACACTATAAACAAATATAGTTGAGTAATCCCTAAAATCAGTGATAGTTCAATCCTTAATTCTTTATTCCGAAGAAATCAAACTAAGGAAGTGGCTAAAGTGATGTGAAAAATCTGATTTCTTCTATTAGTTTGAAAGTTAGGTGGCATATTAGAAAAAGAGCTGGCATCAATGTCAGGTGGGCCTGGGTCCAAGACCTGCCTCTGAAATATACATGACCCTTGGCAAGTTACTAATATCAAAGTGCCCCTGGAAACTTTCTGGGACCCTAAAATTGTAGAGAAGGTACTGAAAACTGTATTGACAGAGGAAGTTTCCTTACCTGAAAGTTCCCTATGCCAGTGAAATCACCAGGTTACTCACCTATTCCCTTCCGTAATGTTCAACCCTAGAGTTGTAACAGAATGTTTGAAGGGCACAATTCTGAACTGCCTTTGGTTCTGAACCAGAAAGCCTTCTCCACCAATTCTTTACTGAGTAAAGGAGATATGGAAAACCATATTTAGAAGATTTTGTAGATTTTCCTATCCTAGTAATTAGCTCAGTGTCCAGCACATAGTAGTCACTTAAATGTTTATTGATTAACATTTATGCAAGGAATCCTGGTGCAAATGCTGAGAGACAAGATATTTAATGAATTCTAAATTCCAAACCTATCAATTGCTGTGCATTTCAGGGAAGTGGTTTTGGTTCTTTGTAAATGACTATCACCAGCCACAACCTATACCTACTACTACTGTCCCTTACTAACCTAAAATGGATTTTGTGAGATTATGTTCACAAAAATCATGCCATATCAGAAATTGTCATTATGGAACATACCTACCTAGTTCCCCAAATGTATCTTGATTTTGATCCAATACAACATTAGTGTCTAGTTAGTGAGAAAAAAATTGAAGCACTTATATCTCAGTGATGTCCTGGTGTCAAAAGACCATTTCTCTTCTTATCAGCTATAGTTCACTTGTTCTTCAGTACAAATACCAATAAATCACATTATAGTAGACTAGGTCATAAGAATGCAACATTTAGTTCTCAGAATGCCCTGAAATGCTATGTTAAGAAGCACAGATTCTTATTTCTTTCCTGAAGTGGTGAAATAGTCAAATAAACTGATAAATACATTGTCAGGCCTAAATCAGACTATAACAGAGTTCAGTTATTATAAACTTTCAAAGGGCAAATAAAAACAACTCTGAGGTATCACCTTACACCTAGCAGACTGGTCAATATGGCAGCAAAGGAAAATGATAAATGTTGATGGGGATGTGGCAAAATTGTGACACTAATGCATTGTTGGTGGACTTGTGAACTTACCCAACCATTCTGGAGAACAACTTGAAATTATGCCCAAAAGCCTTTAAAAGACTGCCTGCCCTTTGACCCAGTCATACCACTGATGGGTTTGTACCCCAAAGAGATAATAAGGAAAAAGACTTGTACAAAAATATTTATAGCCGTTCTTTGTGTTGGCAAAAAATTGGAAAATGAGGGGGTGTCCATTGATTGGGGAATGGCTGAACAAATTATGGTATCTGGTGGTGATGGTGACTATTGTGCTGAAAGGAATAAAGAACTGGAAGAATTCCATGTGAACTGGAAAGACTTCCAGGAATTGATACAGAATGAAAGTAGCAGAACCAGGAAAACATTGTACCCGGAGACTGATACACTATGGCACAATCAAATGTAACAAACTTTTCTACCAGCAGCAATGCAATGATCTAGGACAATCCAGAGGAATTTATGAGAAAGAACACAATTTGCATCAGAAAAAGAACTGTGGGAATAGAAAATGCAGAAGAAAAACATATGACCAATCACATGGTTCAATGGGAATATGATTAGGATTTTGGTGTTAAAAGATCACTCTATTGCAAATCCTGATAATATGGAAATAGGTTTTGAACAATGATACATGTATAACCCTGTGGAATTGTTTGTCAGGGGAAAGATCATGTAATCATGGAAAAAATATTCTAAATAAATAAAATTTAAAAAATAAAAATAAAAACAAATAAAAAATCTTTCAAAAGGAAGTTATCTCTACATATTTCAAAGGAAGAATTTTACTTCCTAAAATTTCTCAGAAGAGTAACATACAGTAAGTGGAAGAGAATAGGATTGAGTCTAAAAAATTTCCATTGAGAAGAAAAATGCAATGGGAAGCATAAAAAGAGAATCATTAGGAATGTATATGAATTAAATTCTCATGTTGGGAGAAATTTTATAAGTGATTTTTCTAGGATTGGTATTATTACATTTCTGAATTTTGTTTGGTGAACCACATATCAAAATAGTCACTAACATTTATATATATTACTTTAAAATTTGAAATTGTTTTACACAATTTTTTTATCCTCACAGTTGCCCTGGGAGGTAGGTGCTATTATTACGATTTTACAAACTAAGACAGACTGATATGCCTAGGGTCATTCAGCTGTTAAATTTCTATGGCAGGATTTGAACTCAGACCTCACTGATTCCAGGTCCAACACTTTATCCACTGTACCACCTAATTTCCCTTACCTTCAGTTTGGCTTCTTCAATAAATTCAAAGCACTCTGGAAAATAAGATATGATATTGGTTTCAGGTAGATCCAGGATAGAAATGTTCTTATACGTAAAGTCATTAAGGAAAGCATTTTCAACTCCACAGGCAACATTGAGAATATGAGTGACCTAAAAGGAAATACAAAGGTAAATTTTAGAACTTGTAGACTTCAGTAGTACATTATGAGCACATATCAAATGAGTTTCTGCACCATTTGGGGAAATACCCCTTCAAAGAGATAACACCCATCAAAAAATAAATAGACTTTAAGCCATCAATAAATGGGCAAAAGAAAATGTATTAAAAAAATTAACAACAACAACAAAAAACAAACTAGGAAAGAACTTAGAAAACTCTATTAATTAGATAACTATAAAAATATAAAAGGGTACACATCTGATGTACCCAAAGTAATAATATTTGGGGTATGTGAAGGGAAAATCCGTCTTTTCCCTTCTCATACTATCTTCTTTTCCATATCTAACCATATACTCAAAAAGGAATGAAATTCTTTCTAAGCTATCAATTATTGCCCATTTTCTGAGTACTTATAGTTTGTTCTTTGTTTCTTCCTTCCTTCCATTGTTCCTTCCTTCTAAGACAAAAGAGCAGCAAGAACTAGACAATCAGGATTAAGTGACTTGCTCCAGGGTTACACAACTGGAAAGTGTTTGAAGTCTAATTTGAATCCAGGTCCTCCTGAATCTAGGCCTGAAGCTCTATCCACTGTACTACCTTGCAGCTGTAGTACTTAGTACTTTAAATCCACCCTGTAAAAATTAAAATTAATCTCGATAATAAAAATGTTATATTTTAGGAGGTTTATTAATGATCATTAGAAGTCAAAGAATAAAGAAGATACAAAAGAAAGACCACATGCCCATGGCTGATCAACCTGTTTAAAATTCCTGTGCTTAGCTTACCACCACCAAGCTCCATGTCATCATGACAAAGAGAGAAGGGAAAGACTGCCCACTCAATATTTATCTCCTGTCTATAGGAAGTACGTAATGACAGGAAGTCAGTGGGCTCCCAGGAAATGTAGTTCTTTTTTAGAGTAACAGATTTTCAGTTATACAAACCCTGGTCTCCCAGAAGTATTTTTAAAAAGGATCCAACAGTCTGCCTAAAAATAAGTCAACGTATTATATTATTATAGACTAAAAGTGAAGAGTTTTCTGAAGTTATATGATCTAAAATGTCTTTCTCTCTCCTTTTCCCAGTGTGAAAGTGAATCAAACTCTCTGTCTATCAATCAACAACTTTTAAGTTAATCAATTAAAAACTTAAGGACCCCTACTTAGTACCTTAGCAGTCACTAAGTATGACAGTTCACAAGTCACTTGCTAGAGTGGGTGACAACTCCAGAGGCCAATGCCCCCCACCCTGGGCAGTGCTAGGCAAATTGAAAGACTGCAATTGGTTGCCATAAAGTGGGGAAGTGACAGGAAATGACATCGAGAAAACTGCTTTAAAAAGGCCAGCTCAAGGATTCTGTCTCAGACTCTGCGTAGGTGAGCCAAACTGGAGGAGGCACTCTTTCCTTGGATCCTGCGGTATTGAGTTGGAGTAATTCCTTCCTTGGTTAGTTCTGGTGAGATTCTTGGCAGTCTTTGCCTCTTGTGCACTGAAGGTTCTCATAAGATTCTTCAGCATCTCCTGGCTCTTCAGATTTCAGCTTCCTAATTAGGACTTTGGATTCTGATGAGATTAGCTTTTGGATTCACATTTGCAGTCTGGAGACATTAGAATTAAACTCAGAGTATTGGTAGCTAGGCAGTACTTTATGTCTCTTTATCTACATTTTTCCACTTTCACTCTTTCCACCTCAGTAAATAAAGCTGCTAAAGTCATTTTGACTTAAGCTGTAATAGTTTTAAATTGGTGACTACAACATTACTTCAGAATTCTCATATTTAGCATAAAACTGAAATTTAAATTCTTATACCAGAGATGGTAAGCAATTTGATCTGGGTTATACATGTAATATCATGTAAAACATATTTCCATATTATTCATTTTTATAAGAGAATAATCACATAAAATGAAACCCCCAAATAAAAACCTAAATACTAAAGTGAAAAGTTGTATGCTTTGATCTGCATTCCAACTCTAACAATTCTTTCTCTGGAGGTGGATAGCGATATTTGCCATAAGTTTTTCATAATTGTCCTGGATCATTGTATTGCCAAGAGTAGATGATCATTCCACAATATTGCTGTTACTGTGGATAATGTTGTCTTGATTCTGCTTATTTCACTCTACCTCAATTCATGTAGGTCTTTCCAGATCTTTCTGAAATTATCCTCTTGTAAGGCCAGCATGCAAAGGTGAGGATGGAACTATGGAAGAAGTCATGATTGATGGGCAAAGACAGTTGGAAGAAGAGAAGCATGGGAAAAGAACAGTGACCTGGGAGAACTCTGAGAGGAAGTCTAGGCTTTTAGAGAGTGGATCTCAAGGTGAAAGGAAGTGTTTTACCTTGCTAGAGAATTGCCAAGAGCCTATCCAAGTGAATAGCCCTGTGACTTCTCCAGAAGAGTGTTTCTACATCCTAATATCTCTAATAATACCAAAAGAGAGATTCAGGTCTCATAGAAACCTGTGAAGGGTCTTAGACTCTCAGACTGAGAGCCAGACTTTCTCTTATCCTAGTTCACCTGCCTTACTCTAACCCTTTTGTATTTGGTTTAGCTTGAGATAGTTGGGAGGTGAAGAGAAGTTCTGATCTGGCTCTGAAGCTGACAGAACGAAAGGACCTTGAAGGGACTTAGAAATCAGGGACACCGCTACCCTCTAACCAATTTCCCCCACTTCCTAATATCCAATATTTATTAAACTATCTAAACGCATTCAGATATTTCAAAAGGCATTCATTCAAAAGAGGTTTGGAGGAGCTACTCACTGAGGTACTGATCAGCCATCACTGATGCTGATCAAAACCCCTCTCCCACTAAGTCAGCAGACAGGGCTTGTCTCCCTGGCCTATCCATGCTTGGGAATTGGGGGACACCCCTTTCATCACCCAATAGGGGAGACTTCCCTTCACCTCCCCTTCACTTATTTACAAAAGGGGATTCACAATTTCCTGAGTTACTCCCTCTGTATCACAGTCTAGGAAGAGTGAGTGAGAGAGAACAGTGAGAGTCACTCCACCTAGACTTCTCCTTTTCATCATCTCAACTGCTCACAAACAATAGCCTCTTCAAGACCAACTAATACCATCCACAAATAATTATTACACTGTTCATCATTTTTTATAGCACCACAGTATTTGCATTATCTTATAGCACAATCTGGTCAACCATTCCCCAACTGGTGGACATCATCTTAATTTCCAATTCTTGGCCACCACAAAAAAGAGCTATTTTAGATATTTTTTTACAAGTTGGTCCTTCTCCACCTTTTTAAAAAACCTCCTTGGAATAAAGACTTGGTGGTATTACAGGATCAAAGAAATTGCACTGTTTTATCCTTCAGAGTGGTTGGATCAGTTCACAATTCCACCAGCAATATATCAGTTCCCCAATTTTGTCATATTCTTGCCAACATTAATCACTTTCCTTTAGTATCATACTGGCCAACCTGAGAGGTGTGAGGTAGTAACTTGGAATTGTTTTAATTTGCATTTCTCTAATCGAGTGATTTAGAAAATTTCTTCAAATGATTATTGATAGCTTTAATTTCTTTATCTGAAAACTGCCTACTTATATTCTTTGACCAATTTAGGAGTAGCTTATATTATTGTACATTTGACTTAGTTCTCTAAATATTTGAAAAACGAGACCTTTGTAAAAAATTTTTTTCCCAGTTTGTTTTTTTCCTTTCTGATCTTGGTTACATTGATTTTGTTTGTACAAAATCTTTTTAATTTAATATAGTCAAAATTATTCATTTTACATCTTGTAATATTCTTTATCTCTTGTTTGATCAAAAATTCTTCCCTTTTCTATAGCTCTAACAGGTAAATTATTCTATGTTTCCCTAATTTACTTAGGGCATCACTCTTTAAGTGTAAATCACATACTCATTTTGACCTTATCTTGGCATTGGGTGTGAGATGTTGTTCTATTCCTAGTTTCAGCCATACTATTTTCCAGTTTTCCCAGCATTTTTTGTCAAATAGTGAGTTCTTATCCCAAAAGCTATGATCTTTGGGTTTATCAAACATAGATTGCTGAGGTCATTTACTCCTAATCTATTCCATTGATCTACCATTCTTTTCATAGCCAGTACCAGGCTGTTTTGGTGATCACTGCTTTATAGTTTAGTTTATGATCCAGTACTGCTAAGCCACCATACTTCACATTTTTTTCCATTAATTTCCTTGATATTCTTGATCTTGTTCTTCCAAAGGAATTTGGTTATTATTTTTTCTAGTTCTATAAAATAATTATTTGGTAGTTTGATTGGTATGGCACTGAATAAGTAAATTAATTTAGGTAGACATAATTTTGTTATATTAGCTCTGCCTAGTAATTAATGTTTTTTTTCAGTTGTTTAAATCTGACTTTATTTGTGTAAAAAGTGTTTTGTAATTATGTTCATATAATCCCTGGGTATGTCTGGGCAAGTATTTTATATTGTCTAGAGTTATTTTTAAAGGAATTTCTCTTTCTATTTTTTGATGTTGAACTTTGTTGATAATATATAGAAATGCTGATGATTTTATGAGGGTTTATTTTGTATTCTGCAACTTTGCTAAAATTATTGGTTATTTCAATTAGTTTTTTAGTTGATTCTCCAGGATTTTCCAAGTATAACATCATATCATTTGTGAAGAATGATAGCCTAGTTTCCTCTTTGCCTACTTCAACTCCTTCAATTTCTTTTTCTTTGCTTACTGATAAAGCTAGCATTTCTTGTACAATATTAAATAATAGTAGTATGATGGACATCCTCATTTCAACTCTGATCTTACTGGGAAGTCTTCCAACTTATCCCTATTGCAGATGATACTTGCTGATGGTTTTATATAGATATTACTTATCATTTTAAGGAAAGACCAATTAATTCCTATGCTTTCTAGTGTTTTTAATGGTGAAGACTTTTTCTGCATCTTTTGAAATAATCAAGTGATTTCTGTTAATTGTTTTGTTATTAATGTAGTCAATTATGCTGATAGCTTTCCTAGTAAACCAGCTTTGCATCACTGGTATAAATCCCACCTGATCATAGTGAATAATCCTTGTGATCTATTGCTATATGCTCTTTGTTAGTATTTTATTTAAGATTTTTGCATCATTATTCATTAAGGAAATTGGTCTGTAATTTTCTTTAGTTTTGGTCTTCTTGGCTTAGGTATCAGCACCATATTTATGTCACAAAAAGAATTTGGTAGAACTCTGCTTATTTTGCCAACTAGCTTATATAGTACTGGGATTAATTGTTTTTAAAATGTTTGATAGAATTCACTTATGAATCCATCTTGCCCTGGGGATTTTTTCTTAAGGAGTTCTCTTGTTCAGTTTCTTTATCTAAGTTCCATCATTTTTCTAAACACTCTTCTTTTAAAAAAAAAAAAACTTTGGGAGAACTGGACCAGGAAAGTGAGTCATAATGTCAGGAAAATAAGGGTGGAGAGAAATAATCATTAAACAGCTATTAACCACAGTGCTGTTATTTGTTAGTAAGAAATTTTTGTTTTCTAATGTTATCATTCCAATCTCTATGACAAACATATAATCCTTAGATGGTACAGAAGAATCTTTCTGATAGAAATAACCCCTTCTAAAAGCAAATTTTCTCTTTTAAAAATCATGAATTGTGGACATATAATTTATAAATGGACATAAATTTCAATCACCTCTGAGTTTTGCTTTTTCTGAAAGGATTATTTATGGGGTTAAATCTTTCTATAACCTATTCATTTATTTATCTCAACATTTTCTGACTGGCTTTCTTCTAGAATTGTTTACTCTTTCATTCTTAGTGGAGTAAGACTAAACCAATACCATAAAGTTCAGGCCTTATAGTCAGGCCTTACTGAAGAATATATTTTTACCACTTACTTTACTTTTTTGGTCTTATGCTTTTGAAATAAAAGATAATTGTTATGACTTTGGGTTCTTTTCAAATATTGATAAGATTTTTCGGGAAGAATTAGCATCTAGGCTTTTATTATTCTCCTAATCCCTTTGTGGGAGGAAGAGAGAGAAAGACAGAGAGACAGAGACAGAGACAGAGAGAGAGAGAGAGAGAGACAGAGAGAGACAGAGAGAGACAGAGAGACAGAGAGATTTCCAAAATCCTTCTTTCTAATCAGAGCCTTAAGACAGATTATATAAATAACACCAAAAGGGGGAAAAGTAGAAAAGTGAAAGCAAAAATACTTGAGGAAAAAGTTTATAAAGCCTTCCCTTTCCCCCTAGTCCCTCTGCTGTCCGAATCCTATACATCTTTTAAGATTCAACTCAAGTTGGCAGCAACTACAGCCTCAATAGATAGAGAGCCAGGCCTAGATACAGGTGGTCCTGGGCTCAAATTTGGCCTCAGATAATTCCTATGTGGCTCTGGGCAAATCATTTAACCCTAAATACCTAGCCCTTACCTCTCTTCTGCCTTGGAACAGAAAATTATTAATTTTAAGACAGAAGGTAAGGGTTTAAAAAATATTGAATTCAAGTTCTATTTGTCTATGAGGTCTACCCTAAATATTCTAAATCAAAGATTTTGTCTTCTCCTTTTTCCTGCTGAATTTCAAGTTAGTCTCACAGAGTTTAACCATTAAATATATAAAGTTTCTTTTTTTTAAAACCTTCCTTTCTGTCTTAGTAACAACTCCAAGAGAAGGGCTAAACAAACATGGATAAGTGACTTGCCTAACATCACAGATCTAAGAAGTCATATTTGAACCCAGATCCTCTCAACTCCAGGCCTGGTTCTCTATACATTGAGTCACCCAGCTTCCCCAAATGTATATAGTCTTAAATTGTTCTCTTACTGTTCTATGTTCATTAGGCTTGTAGTCCCTACAAGACTTTAAGGTATCTAAGGACCTAGTTCCTTAGTACATAGTGTCAGGCATATATTGCACACTTGATAAATTGTGGAATCACCAAATTAGAAGTGGAAGGGAATTTGAAAATTATCTGGTCCATCAAATCATTTTATATATATAAAGAAATACCCAGAGATATGGCATGACTTTCCCAAGGTCAATCAAGTACATAGCCAGAGTTTGGATACTGATCCTCTGACCTTAAATCTATTCATAACTTGATCAATTGATAAAAGAATATTAAGGAAATATGTCCCACTCCCAAAAATGAAAATTCAAGGAAATACCCTAAGTCATATAGAAATACCTGAAAATAATTTTCCAAAGAGCAAAAAATTATATATATATATATATATATTATTATTATTATTATATAATAGCACTGTTTTATATGAGAAATATTGTGTTTGAATCCTGACTTTTCCACTTACTAGATGTGTGACCTTGGGCTAATCAGTAAACTTATTTATTTCTCAATTTTCTCATCTTCTAAATGAGGACAACACCAATAGCCTTGCTTATTTTATGTAGCTGGTATGAGGATCAAATAGGATAACTAGGAAAACATTTTGCAAAACTATATAGCATTTAATAAATCTGTATTATACAGGGCTTCTGGCTTTGAAATGTGACATACAGAAAAAATCACCATAGTCCATTTCCTATGGTATCCTTCATTTTCTCTAGAAGCTTCCTATCATTTCTTCAGACCCTAGCCCTGATTCTACTGGTTCACTGAAGAAACTAGACATAATACTAAAAATATATTTTAAAGACTTACTTAGCCCATGTCAGTGCACTAGAATTAAATCAGCATCTCTAGCTTTAAAAAACAGAACACAAAAAAGCCCTAATTTGTAGAGTCTTATTTGTCTCTCTATAGCAAAAACCATGTACTTTCTTAAAATTCTGAATCATCCTATTATTCTATAAACATATGGTTGGAGGCGAGGCTTATAAAAATTCAAGCACCCCCCTTTTCCAATAAGTGCTATGGGAGGGCAGAGTCAAGATGGCAGCTTAGTAGTAGCAAAAGCTGAAACCACTCTGACAATCCTTCCAAATCAATCTTTAAAAGGCACCTCAAAACAAGTATCAAAAACCAACTGCAAGACAGAGTGAGGGGTCTCTCCCACTGAACACAACTTGAAAGGGAGGGAGGGAGAGAGGGAAAAAGAGAAAGAGAGAGAGAGAGAGAGAGAGAGAGAGAGAGAGAGAGAGAGAGAGAGAGAGGGAGTCAGTCAGTCAGTCAGTCAGTCAATTTTCACAGGATAAAGGGGACCTGGAAGCAAAACTGCACATAGAAGAGTACTGGCTGATCACCATCCAACCCACACCACATTCCATACCTGGGCAGAAGCCAAATTTGGGGTCCCAGGACCTGGGCTACCCCAACAAAAGAACACCTCAGACCCTCCCCTTGAAGTCCCGGGCCCTAGCACCAGCCAATAGTAAGTCCTGTAAGTCCATAGCACTGGGCCCTCTTAAGCCTGTACTGCTGCTGTAAAGACCTAGCCACAGGGAAAAATAGCTCATGGGCCCTGCAAGGCAGTAGCAGAGGAGACAAAATCATCAGATTTCAGAATTCCCAATCCACAGGTTAAAAAAAAAAGGCTGGGAAAATGAGCAAACAGCAAAAGAAACTCCTAACTCTTTAAAAAAAAGTTTTTTCATTTTGTATTTAATTAATTTAGAATATTTTCCCATGGTTACATGATTAATGTTCTTTCTTTCCCCCCTTCTAGAGCCAACAAGCAATTCCACTGGGAAACTCCTAACTCTTGAAAATTTCTATGGAGACAAGGAGTGAACTATAGAGTCAATAGGGGGCAGCAAGATCCATATACATATAAAACTTAAAAGAAAAATGGAAATTAGTGTCAAGCACTGGAAGAACTCAACAAAGAATTCCAAATGGGAAAAAGAAATGAAACTAATGCAAAAAGAAAATAATAACTTAAAAACCAAGTAAGTCATATAAACAAATATTATAAATTCACTTGAAAAATCTAAAAATGACTAGGTTCATAAATTTGTTAATAATTGTTCCTTCTTAATAAATGATCCATGTTCTAACAAAAATCTGAAATGACTAATAAACACACAACTGAACAAACTTAGATTAGGCAGGCAAAATTTAGCCACATTTAAATCATAGGGAAATATTATTTCTGAAACACTAGAAATTTGTCAAATGCTAACAATGGTGGAAAGGAACACTGAATCAAACTTTGGCATTTCTGCCACTGAGGTGGAACAGACAGTAGTTGGAATGTTGGAGTGAAGATATTGACAGCGAAGGTAATTGAAGGGGGGAGGGGGGGAAGTTGGATAGAAGTACCTCTATTCCTGGATTTTTCCCAACTATGTGCTCTACCTGGATTTCTGTGATCATGTTATCGAACAAAGGGATTTAAGGGGAGCAGTTTGAACTGTAAGACTGGTCTTTAGGGGCACTAGCCTGAACAGACAGGCCCAACCAGCTCTGAAAGTCAGAATCTTTTCTTCATCTTGTGATCTACTGCTAAAGACTCTGAACTTAAGAAAGCTAGCCTAGATATAGCATAGACAGGAATAAAAGAAACCCTCCACAAGTCTGGGAGGCCTGGCCTCAGTTCAAAAGCTAAGAGAAACTCAAACCCAATCTGTGGTAAAGTATAGGGCAATCCCTATTCCCTCTACCCTGATACCTTACCAATCCAAACTTGGTATTAAATTCATCTTTAGTTAAATAATGCAGTCAGATATCTTTGTAAGGGTGAGGGGACCCTGAAGGGAGTAAGGTTTTTTTTAGGGGAGAAGGATCTCTGTAACCTCAAGTACCCCAAATCTTGAGGTTCCTGTCCATGCCTCTACCCCCTTTCACCTGTGGTTAATATCTGTATAAGAAGAATATTTTCTTACACAATGTATTTTTCTTTCAAATGATGTGAAACACTAATGGAGATGCTAAATTTACCTTGTGTTTTTTCAGTGTGTCTAAATCATGAGCAGCATCTTGTGATCCTGCAAAAAAAATAAGATAAATCATATTTACATAATGCATTAATGTTTAGGAAGTATTCTTCTCATGGCACCATAAGATATGTAGTATTAGTCTTATTATTTCCATATTACAGATGAGGAAATTGAGGTGCATGGAAGTTATGTGACTTGTCTGAAGTCACAAAATTAGTAAGTATCAGATACTCAACAAAAGTAATTACCTTAATTCTCTGTGCTTCAAGACATTAAAAATATAATTAAGAAATCTTCACTGTGCTTCTATTAGATCTTCACTTCCTTTTTGAAGATGGTAAAGCCAAAGGCAATGATGTCAAAAAAAGGTGGAGGTATCTCAATGATTAAACAATTTTTTAGGCAAAAGATATTTTAAAAAATCCTTCCAGATTCCCATATCTACCAAGAGGACACCTGACCTCATGTTTGGCACATGGTAAGTTTAATAAATGCTTTTCATTTATTCCTTTATTCATGAATTCTTTCCTTTTTGGCCTACTGTAATATGGTCTGATTCCATCTTTCTGATGTTGTCTTCTTTTATATATATTTATGACACTCCTAATTTCTGCTTCTCCATATTCTCCCTACATATTTACTATCTTTCTTCCCTTTGCATACTTGCTACCCACTACCTAGAATATTGCTTTAGCTCAATCTCTTACTGTTGAAATCTATCAATCCTTCAAAGCAGAGATCAGATATTATTTTCCTCATGAGCCTTTTCTTAGATTTCTGCCATCTCTGAACTCTTTTAGCACTGTATAATTAGTCTATTTGGAATTACTGTTTTTATGTTCATGTTGCAATTCTGCTAATAGACTACAAACTACTTGAGAGCAGGACTGAGTTTCATTCATTTTTAAAATTCCCTCTTAGACCAGTCATGCACATTAAATACTCAACAGAAGGCTATTGAATAAATAAATTAGTTGTAGTATCAGACACAGTGAACTAGTGCTGGCAGATTAGACAGTCACACCTTGGCTAACCACAGCCAAGGTCTTGTTTTCTGAAAGGTCTTTTCTGACCTGTCCAACTACTGTGTTTTAGCTAATTCCAAGGATCCTCTGAGAGAGTTTAGGATTTTGAAATGTCATTATGAACCTGAAACTAAGAGACTGTGAAACTATCCCACACATGCATACTCTGAAGTGTTATCTGAGGAACTTGACAAATTGGCTCCAATTACTTGGCTGTTAGAACAACCAACCTCAGACAATCAGTATTTGTTACATTAGCCAAGGGCAGAGAAGCATAAAAGCTTTATTTTGGGAGACTTCTAAATCTTATACTCTCCTGAAATTAAGTCCCTTTTATAGCAACAGCAATTTTATTCTCTGATTTTGCACACAAACATGTTGATTCACCCCTACGAGACTTAGGAAGATACTAAAATACTCTGTTCTTTGGTTTCAAGGGAAGAACAAGTGTTTTCATGTCCCTACCTCCACTGCCAGAGCCCAACTTTTTATTTCCTTTTACATATGAGAAAACAGGAAGCTGTCTCCAATACAGCTTTAGGTGATTACTGGCAAATTCAAATTTCTGTGCACATGCACAAAAAAAGGATATATAAAGAATGTGTTTCCTGAAGACACAGTTGGTAAATGTGGTCCTGGCTACTGGCCTTTTCTCCAAACTGCTTTCTGACTTGGGCCTTTAAAGCCCCTACACCTCCTTATCTCTTAAACAAAAAAAAGTTAGTGATTTTATAGGTTCTTTCTATCTATCTATCTATCTATCTATCTATCTATCTATCTATCTATAACTTGTTTGAAAATATTTAACTTTTCTATTCCTTAGGCACTAAATTTGAAATATGTTTTATTTCCTTGTTAAAAAAGCAACAACATAGAAACATTACTTTGGAAAAAGGACAAATTAAAACTTAACTTTTACAACTTTTTAAATATATGCCAAAAGAAAGGCAGGAAAAATTTGAGGGACTGGTTACTCTTATTTTGAAACTGGCTACTGGGACATATTTTGATGCTGGATTTTCTAAGTTTAAGAAATAGATGAAAATATAGTTCTCATATTCTGCCTTTTATAATCATAAATACATAATCATTGCATGTAGAAGCAATTCACAGCAGTATGTAAAGATAATGGTTAACATAAGTGCTTTCCAACTAATTTCTTAAATATAAAAGATACAGTAGAGTTCAAGTTTGTTTGCCCCAGAGTTCCTAGAAACAGCCTAGTTTCTATCCTACCTCAAGGGGTTATTTTTCAGCATTGTTGTACTCCAAACAGAAAATGTTCTCTGAATTGGGGGAAAAACCCCAAAGCATTACAAAACACTAAATTACAACTAACTGTTCAATAAAAAAGTAAATAGCAGCACTGATTTAGAAAGTATTGCAATTCTCTTCCATTAAATAAAATTATTATAATCAGACTATTTCATAAAAAAGATGTGGAGATAGTTTTGGCTTCCAAGATTAAATTAGAGTAATGTAGATATATTTTTCCAGAAATAATTTCAATTCCTTTGGAAATATTAAATATATTTCATTTAGCTAACATTTACATCTAAAGGAAATTTTTTTATGTTAACCAAATATATTTTCAAAAGTACATTTTTTTCTAGCTGTGTGACCCTGGACAAATTACTTAACCTCCATTGCTTTAGCCCTTACCACTCTTCTGCCTTGGAACCAATACTTAGTATTGATTCTAAGATGGAAGATAAGGGGTTTTTTTAAAATACTTTTTTTTTTGATAGCATAACTTCATTCATTTCTAAATTACCTAGAAATTATATGTACTATTTAATCTAAGAACTATGAACAAAAATATGGTATGCAAATTTAATAAAATTAATGACATGATTATAATTCATAAGGGAAATATAGCCTAAAAGACATAAGTGAAGTATATTTAAGGCCACAAAAAGAGATGAATTAATCATGTAGGGAGAATACAAATTCAGCAATTGTGCTTAAGCCACCTCATCTCTCTATTAACTATGGAAGATTTTCAGATACATGGTAGAGGAATAATGGAAAGATAAAACATTTCAGAGGATGAAATGTTGTGAAAAGGTGAAGGAAATAATCACAACAGTGACACTACACATCTCAAAAGATGCTACCAATAATTGAGGCTGTAACTAGTTTATAAGAGAAACAAATCAACATGATAGATCCTGATTTTTAACATGGCCCATCTGTTTTGGCACAAGAATGAAAATAAAAGTTGAACTATGCAAGGCAAAGGCAAAGAGAAGTGTGAGTTTCTTTCAGGTGCAAATAAAACATTCCATACCTTGGAAAGGATTCTGAGGCCTATCAAGGAGCAAGCCCAGCCTGGAATAGCATACACTATCAACTCTGTGAGGATCCAGACAGGTGTTTGAGCAAAACTGCCTAGGTTGACCAGTGCAGAAGAGATGTTATACCTTTTGAAGAGCCAGTCCAACCTATCTGCGAAAGTACTAGTCAGTCATGAATACTGATGCCCTGCCCTTCAGGGAACTTTATGAGTATTCTTTGGAAAAAAACAGTACAGTTCCCTTCAAGTGTGGCTCTCAATCCTTGTATTAAGTCTGTAACTACTCTTCTCCCATATAGTCTGTGTGTATTTGTGGGAGACTATGCCCAAGGTTGAGGGGAATTCTTTTTTGTTACCACTCTTGCTATAACATTAGACTCTTTCCTAAGAGTTAGTTCAATCTACTGGCTAATTATTAATGAGAAGAATGCCAGTGGCAACTCTAGAACTACAGTGTTAGTAGTAGTCACCCATTGGTTACCCTTAGAAACTGATGTAGTTGTTACTCTGGGTACCTAACCTGGGTATAAGTTGGGAGAGTGAGCCTGGAATGGATGCTATATGGGATTCCAAGAACTATCATCTGGGAAGACTAAACTGAAAAGCAGTTTATATATAGTATACTCCAAGAAAATTTATAACAAATTGGAACTACCTATAGTGTGGTAATTATGAGCAACAATAGCAAGCTTTATAAAGACATAAAGGAAAACATATAAGGAACTTATGCTGTCAAATGGAATTTTACTTAAAAAAAAAGTTGGTATTTTTATAGTTGTTAAAGTATAGACATAATGAACTGGGAAGACCTCCAGGAACTGATGCAGAATGAAAGGAGCAAAACCAGGAGAACATTGTATACAGAGACTGATACATTGTGCTATAAGCTGCAATGCAATAATCCAGGACAATTCTGAGGATCTTATGAGAAAGATGCTATTCACATCCAGAGAAAGAACAGTGGGAACAGAAATGAAGAAAAATATATAATTGATTATGTTATTCATTGGGGATATGATTGGGGATTTTAACTTTAAATGATCATTCTATCACAAATATTGATAATATGGAAATAGGTTTTGAAAAATGATGCATTTATAACCCAGTGGAACTGCTTATCAACTCAGGGAGGGAGGAGGGAAGAGGTGAGGGAAAGAACATGAATCTTATAACCATGAAAAAATATTCTTAATAAGTTAATTCATTAATAACAATTTAAAAATTAAAAAAATATATATGCATAAATAACTAATGGTCTCCAAGTGGTTTTTACAAATCAGAAAGGGAAAAAAAAGCAGAACTACTAATTGTTCCTTGTTTCATGGGAGCTCATGGCCTATGCAGCATTTAACTGCTGACCACCCTCTCCCCTTGGATAATCTTTTCTTCTTCTGGCAATGTTCTCCTGGTTCTTTTCCTCTCTGAATAGCAATCTCTTCTCAGTCTTCTTTGCTGTGTCATCTTGTCCATGTCCTTCCCCGCTCTGTGTGGGTATACTCCTGGGAATTCTCTCCAGGGCCTTTTTCTCTTCTCTTTTTAAGTGATCTCATCAGTTCTCATTTATTTAATTTTCATCTTTTTTATGCAGATGATTTCCACATCTAAATATTCAACCCTAGTTTTTCTTCTAAGTTTTAGTCTCAAATCACCAATGAATCTGAAACTTCTCTAATAGCATGTCTCATAGATATCTTTTTTTTTAACCCTTACCTTCTATCTTAGAATCAATACTGTGTATTGGTTCCAAATCTGAAGAGTGATAAGGGTTAGGCAAAAGGGGTTAAGTGACTTGCCCATGGTCACACAGCTAGGCAGTGTCTGAGGCCAGATTGTACCTATTATTTCCAGGCTGGACTCTTATTCCACTAGCTGTCCCTCATTCATCTCATTTTAAATTCTACATTCTAGGCAAAGTGGATCACTTGCTCAACCTCCAAGGCTCATCCCAAAGACCTTTGAGGATGAATCACTTAAGATCTAGCCTAATTCTCTTAGGACCTAGTTTCTTCTCACTTCAAAGACAGAAATGACTTTGTATATATTGTTTTGATTTATCTGGATTCATATCATCTCCCCCTAATAATATGTAAGTTCTTTAGAGCGGAACTATTTCATTTGTCTCTTTATTTCTAATACCTGATACATCTTTTTGACCAAACTTGTGATTTTATTAGTGAAGGAAGTTCCTAATATAAAACTCCCTCTAGTAGGCAGCTGGGTAGCTCAGTGGATTGAGAGCCAGGTCTAGAGACTGAAGGTCCTAGGTCTCAGACACTTCCTAACTGTGTGACCCTGGGCAAGTCATTTAAGCCCCACTACTTAGCCCTTACCACTCTTCTGCCTTGGAATCAATACACAGTATTGATTCTAAGACAGAAGATAAGGAAAGAAAAAAAGAAAAGAAAAGAAAAGAAAAGAAAAGAAAAGAAAAGAAAAGAAAAGAAAAGAAAAGAAAAGAAAAGAAAAGAAAAGAAAAGAAAAAAGAAAAAAAGAAAAGAAAAGGAAAGGAAAGGAAAGGAAAGGAAAGGAAAGGAAAGGAAAGGAAAGGAAAGGAAAGGAAAGGAAAGGAAAGGAAAGGAAAGGAAAGGAAAGGAAAGGAAAGGAAAGGAAAGAAGGAAAAAGGAAAGAAAAGAAAAGAAAAGAAAAGAAAAGAAAAGAAAAGAAAAGAAAAGAAAAGAAAAGAAAAAGAAAAGAGGAAAGGAAAGGAAAGGAAATAAAACTCCCTCTACCAATACAGATTGGTAATTTTCCCACAGTTTATAGTCTCAGAGAGTTGTCTAGGCCATTGAAAGCATTGAAAGGTTAAAGGTCTTGCCTAGGGTTACATAATAATCAGTATGAATCGGAGTAATACTTGAATCCAGATCCTCTCCATCCACATCACTTTGCCTCCTGCTTGGCACATAATGAACATGTAAAAAGTAGTTATTAAATCGATAACTTAATGAACAAATCACTTAATCTTTCTCTATGTCATCTCCATTCTCATCTGTTAAAAAAAAAAAAGGGTTGGTAGACTCCAAGTACCCTCCTAATTCTAAATGCTTCCATCTGAGAATCAATACTGTGTATTGGTTCCAAGGCAAAAGAGTGGTAAGGGCAATGGGATTTAACTGACTTGCTAGAGGTCACACAGCTAGAAATGTCTGAGGTCAAATTTGAATGCAGAACCTGCTGTCTCCAGGCCTGGCTCTCTATCCATTGAGCCACCTAGCTGTCCCATCTATTATTACATTATTAATTGTTCAGAGAAATATCTATATATATATATGTATATTATATAGATAAATACACCACATGTGAATATTTAAATATTATAGTACATTTAGTCATCAAATAGATACTTAATCATTTTTATATCAACAACTTCAAAAAACAATAAATTATCTTTTTATGGCTCTCCAACTCTTTCACTCTCACTGAAACAAAGCAAGACAAAACCCAAAGTTGCTAATTAGTATGTCATTCTGGGAGGGAGGGCAGGAGAAGGTTAAATTTGGAGAAATAAAACTAGAAATAATATCAAGCCCCTAAAATAGAGACAGGAAGTGGTTAGAAAGCAGGCTATACATTATTCATGTGGCAAAGCTTCTGGGATAAAAAGAATAGTGCAAAACAGGTCATGTGTCCCATTGGAAAGGGGTGGCAGAAAGTAGTTCATAGATCACAGACCATAGAATCATAGCTTTGGAGCTGGAAGGGACCTTAAGAGACATCTAGTACAACCCTGTCATTTTATAGGTGAGGAAACTTAAGTTTAATGAGGTTAAATGACTTTTCAAAGAAGTTTAAGAGGTGGGATACTGAAGAAGATAACCCTTTTGATGAAATGAAAGGGAATATAAAAGGTTTATCTCAAGGCTCTAGCATATCCTCATCTGAGCAAAACTGCTTTTGTATGTTCATTCAGAACAAGTTCAGTCAAAAATAATGCAAAGATTAATGTTTCCTTCTTGTAACTTTGTTAAAAAAACTATAATTTATTTCCCAGATTAAGACTTTGTGCCTTCTATTTTGTAAAATAATTCTACAATGATGTTCATTAATGTAGGTCTTCAAATATTATAGCAACACTGCAAATTTCTTGTGTTATTTTCACCAAAGTAAACAGCTAGTGAATAGACATCCTTGGAAAAAGTGAACTAAAAAAATTATATTCTTTTTCAGTATTGGCAAGGGAGTCTGGTGAACTTTCTAAAGTAGGTTCATGGGAAATAAAACATTTGCAAGTTTTTCAGCCAATTCTTCATAAAATAACTTTTTTTCCCTGGGGCCACTGTTAACAATCATTATTTTTTTCCAAAAATTAATAAAGGCAAGTCCTTTGTTTGGCAAAGTGCCCAAGTGACAGCAATTCACAACTAAAAATGCCACCTTCTAGTTCAGAATTTTACATCTTTCAAAGTACTTTAAAATTCTTCTACCCTTTACTGTCATGATAATTCTGTTAAATAGGTGTTATCAATTTTATTTTAAACACAAAGATCCTAAAGCCCAATAAGAGGAAAAGACTCATCAAAGGCCATAAACAAATTAGTTCCTTCTAATTCCTATTTTAGGATGCTTCTCACTACAGATTCTCTGTGTAACTGAGGGTAAACCATTCAATAGGCCAAAATTTTCGATTTCTCTATTTCTTTTTTTAAAAAGGGAAATAATCCAAATTATTTTCAAAGCAGTATGGGTAGTATATAATTTAAAAATATAAAATAAATAATGTAGGCTTCAGTAATAGTTATAGAAGTAGCTATAGGTCAATTTAGTCACAAGGGCAATTATTTTTTTAAAATCTTAGTGAAATGACTGTTTTCATACTTACCTTTTGGTTCAGTGAAAGCAAAGATAAGGAATGACCTAGTACAGAAAACAATAAAGGGAAACAAGTGCAATACTTCATGACAAAGAGCCCATTTCTTGAACTCTAGAGAAATAGTCACTGTGATTACATGAAGTCTCTAAGATTAGAAGGTGCTTACTTTGGGTGCCCTCAGCACCATAGAAACAGAAAGGTCCATTATGTAACTATCGTGATGAATTTCTCTTAAAAGTTTTCTGCCTTCTATAGCCATAAATATTTTCTACCTTTCATTAAAATTATCATTGAATATGTTACACATAACCTACCTCTCTCTCAATCACACATAATCAGGCATTAATTAGGTCAGACAATTCTTTTGATTATTTATTGGTCAAATAGGGTGAAAGCAACATAACCTTGTTTTTCTTATTCAAGATGTGAAATACAACACCATGACCTTATAGGAAAATAGATTTAGAGCTGGAAGTGACCTTAGAAGTCACTGAATCCAACCTCCTTATTTTACAGTAGAGGAAACTGAGGCCCAGAAAGGTTAGTGATTTGCCTAAGGTTACAGAGATAGTAAGTTGCAGAACCAGCATTCTAACTCCAGAACCATTGCTTTTTCCACTATTCTTATTGTTGGAATTTTTCATATGTAACCTTCCATAACAACTTCTAAACCTGCAGTTCTATTTAGTCTGATTAACTTTAAAACACACACACACACAGAAAACTTGTAGTCATCCCTGCTCAATTTGAGGGAAAAGTTCTCCAATCCACTTGTGCAGGGGGGTCTTAAAGCATCTGGCTTATTTTCCCTATTAATTTCCATTCCATCTATTCATATCCATACTGTGAATTTAGAAATAAATAAAAAAAATAGAAAAAACAAGATGACAATTATTTGTACTCCAGCTACTCAATACTGTGTATATTAGGGCATGTGCTTCTAATGAATACAGTGTGTACAGGTGTGAATACTGTTTTGTTTATTTTTTTCACAGAAAAGACTCTTCATCTACAATGAATTCTAAAGCCAAAATGCAAATGTTTCAACTTTCCAACTGTGTAACTGATTCCAGCTGAATGAAGAATATTGTAAAAAAACGAATAAGCAAAATGATGACCCTGACTCAGGAGCCAATATATATATATACATATATATATATATATATACTCACCCAGTAGCAACCATGGTTTAATAACACCAACTTGCAGGTCCAGGCTTAGGTCCTGCACAAAACCACAGCCACCCCCACTGCCAGGCTCAACTTCTTCCACAACGTGAATTCTGGCATCTTTCCAGGTTTCTATAATTTTTTTCCCAGTTAAGGTTGTCACCCTGGTGCATTGCTTCCTGAGATTAGTCCGTGAGAATGCTCTAATTTCCTGGTTAAGGGAGTGCATTACATGAACAGTCGCTGGTAACAAATAAAAACAAGTCTAAGATGTACCAGATGAGCCGTGACCTCCTCTTCTTTGATCTCACAGGTAACAAGCACAGAACCGCTTTCTCCCTCCCCCTCTGAATTCTAGCAGTTGAACTTGTCCCACCTGACAGCACCACGGAGCCTCTTTTTTTTTCTTTTTTCTTTTTTTTTTTTTGGTGCCAGGATGCAACACAGCTTTCCATTGGTCATTCAAAAGCAGTGGCTGATTGGCTCTTGTTTCTGCTTCCTGTAAGTGAGCTCCGAATTTTCTATCTCCTCTTGTTTTTTCAAAAGGCTGTTTATTTAGTCCCTGGCTTGTTGCACTTTTTATCCACGCCTACTAATATTAGCACAAATGATGTACAATATTAAATGTAGGCCGAAACAAAAAAAAGTATTGTAACACACCCGCCCACATTTTTTTTAAAGCTCAAATGATTTTCTGTTTATGCTAGATTGTTTGTCAATGGCATGAAGGATATAAGCATGGTCCCTCTAAGTACTTGACTCAAGGAAGTCATGGAGAAAGGGAAGGAATGCGGGACTTGAAATCAGGAAAATTTCTGTTCAAACCCCACCTCTTTCAGTAAATGTGTCGTCTTGGGCAAGTTACAATGTCTCTGGGCCTAACCTATAAAATGGGGATGATGGTAACAACTAAGACACTTACAAGGTGTTTGTGAGGATCAAGTGGGACTGTAATATAAAGCATTTTGCAAATTTGAAACAAATATCAATTATTATTAAATAGCATATAGACAGTTCATATTTCATTGTTGCTAAGATAAAATAAAATAGAAACTTCTTCACAAATATTAAAATGCTATACAAATGTTAGATGTTATTTTTCAGAACTGAAATGATAAATGCTTACTTTTCTCTTCCCATGGGAGTCATTTTTATTCTCTTCTCCTTTATTCCAGCATTCAAGGGAAAAATTCAGTTCTTTCCACCTCGTACATCCAAATGAAAATACCTTTTAATTAGTTGAAAATATGCACTATATTTGCCGCATAGGTGAAGTGAGAAGTTAAAGCAAGAATTGTACATTTGGAAACTGTATATACACGAATGGCTGAATTCATCAAAACAATGGATTGAGAAAGAAAGAGTAGTACATCGATGAAAAAAATAAAGACCTCCAAAAGAAAAATGACCAAAAACTAAAATGTTTCTAGAAATCTTAAGTTGATGAATTATAAATGCTAGAGCAGTGAATGTTTCTGGATATGCCTAAATAAGATATACCCATATTTTCTGAATTTATGAACAATTTTCATGGGAAGATGGCACATGAGATACCGCTGCTAAAGTCTATTCTGAAGCCTCACTAAGGCATTAAGGTAACCCGATTTCTCAAAGGCTCTGATAATGGAACAAAAACTCAATTAAATCCTGTCAAATTGGAAAAGTTTTTTTAGTTAGAATCTGGTGATGGACATCTACAAACCAACCTAGCTAATTTTTAAAAAGTCCAACACCAGATTGCTAAAACACAGAAGGATTATAAAACTATTGAAGGAGGGAGTACAGTACTCACACTTAAGAGATCACAAGTTTGACAGAATTGAAGTATAGGATGCTGTTTATTTTAGTCCCTGAATGGCCTTTCATAGAAGATCGGAATCCTATTGTGCTGAGAATTAAAAAAAGGCATGAGATTTATTAAGAAGTATGTAATGGAGGAATTGATCAGTTTCTAATAAGTTATTGCAATTTAATATGATGGTGGGAATATGCATCTAGAAGACAGTTACATTCTGTAAACAGTATTATATACATGATGGCATATGTATAGAAACCTGGGATCCAGTTCTGACTTTGGTATTAACTAGTTCAGTATCCTTGGGGTGTATGGGGTGCTCAGGGAGGGGTAGTATCTCTGGTATGGAGGGCTTGTCCTGCCCTCTTAGGGCAGCTCTCCAGCCTCTGACGCCCACCTAATACCCAGCTCTCACTTGTGGCTCCCAGTAGCTGCTAGCATGCGGCAGCGGCCACACCCCGGGCGACAGGCTGGCTAAACCTTGTGAGGGTAGCCATCGGGTCCTCGACCCCTGGTGAACCAGGGCTTTGCTCACCCAGCATGTGAAGACTGCTTTGGCGGAACAGGCGGAAGAAACTAAAAAGAAGGTTCAATGGCTGAGATGGCGACGCAGCAAAGCACTGTGGAGTGCTTAGGGCGTGTTGGAGCACAAAAGATAACACGGCCATCCAATGCAGCTGAGGAAGTCTCCAGGTGTAACGATTTTTCGTGCCACTGGACCCAGGCTTCCAACGCCGAGAGAGTGGGACTGTCTCTGTGCACTGACTTTTCCACTTAAATCTCCTTCACGCACAAGTGTTTTTGTGCACACTCATCTATCACAGATGAACACACACAAAGACAATCGTCATCCTCGGTTACCGAGAGACTACTACTACATATCCCTGGGGTAAATTGCTTATTCTCCCTAGGCCTCAGTTTCTTCACATGTAAAATAAGGAGATTGGACTCACTGGTAGATAAGACTATTTATGAGAGGCTATAAGCTCCTCCAAGGAAGGACTGTCTTTGTTTTTGTGTCCCTGGTGCCTTTCCTAGTGCCTTGTATTTAGAAGATAGTTAATAAATGTGAATTGAATTGAATTGAAATTTAGCTCTAATGTACCATGATACATCAGTTTGGGGAACAGCAAATACTTTAAAAACAAATAGTGGGGGCAGCTGTGTGGCTCAGTGGATTGAAAGTCAGGCACAGAGATGGGAGGTCCTGGGTTCAAATATGACCTCAGACACTTCCTAGATGTGTAACCCTGGGCAAGTCACTTAACCCCCATTGCTTAACCCTTACCACTCTTGTGCCTTAGAACCAATACCCAGTATTGATTCTAAGACAGAAGGTAAGAGTTAAAAAAAAAATCCAAATAGTGATTTCCCTTAGCTGCTTCATTTGGAAAGGTGTTTTTTTTGAGTGATGTTTAGTTTTATCTTGATACCTGTTTATTGATCTACCATGTTAAAAATAGCTGTACTGGTAAAATCAACAGGAGTGCACATTGGTTTGTTTAGTAGATTTATATTCGTATAACTTTACTTCAATACTTAAGAAGAAGGATAGTCTCATCAGGGTTGGGTTGACTGCCAATGTCACACAGCACAGTCTATTCATGTTTCTCATCCTGTGATACTCTTCCAAACATCCTGCTATATAAATCTTCCATAGTGGGCTCACCCATTCTATCGGCATTCTCCCAGATCTTTTTAACATTAAATGGATACCAGTGCAATACTCGAGTTTTTCATGTCATCTTTTGCTCTCATTGTGAATGGTCCGCCTCCATTTTCCAGAACACATCTCCTAAATCACTGATATCTTTTATGCTACACCAAGTACTGAAGCTGCCATTAAAAATCTGCTACAGCCTACTTCCTCCCACTATCATCTTTCCATTGCCTTTTCAGTTACCAGCAATTTTGGTTATTTGAAGACTGTAGTGTTTCATTATTTATAGCCATGTAATATCATAAGATAATATTTATACTAGTCAAAATGTAGAAATTGCTCCCTAAAATTTATATGTATGTTTTAAACACACATGTACCTATGCATACACATAAATTCAGGTATATAATTCCCTCTATGATTAAATGAAGAAGCACTATGAAAAAACTTTTGTTTTTTCTTGTTCTAACTCAGAGCACAAAGAGAAGTAAATGTAGATAAGTAGCTTATGAGCAAATGCTACTAAATCATTTGCTACCGATTGCATTGATTTACATTTGGGAGCTTGTAATCATGGTCAATTTCACTATAGTACTGAATATGAAACATCATATTGAACCAGATGTGTAATCACTTCTTTTAGATTCAAAGAGAAGTTGTTATGCATAAACTATCAAGATGAAGAGGAGAGGAAAACCTTTCTGGTTGTATAGTAGCAGAAATTCTTAAACTCCATGTTAATCAAATGGAAAATAGGAGCTTCTAGTAAAATTGCTGGTCTATGTGTTTTCCCAAAAGGATTAATTTCTTGGAAACTTCTGAGTATTAAGTGATGTTTTTCATGGATTTTTTTTTAACAAGCACAAATTTGTTCAACATCAACAGCAATATGAATAAATACTTAAGGATCTGTCATTGTTTTTATTCTTGGATTTTGTTTTCTTGTTTTTACCTTTCTTCCATATAACATTTATATTACTTCCTCAGACACAGTATGGCATAATGGAACAAGGCAACAACACAGCCTTGTCCTCAGGATGATTAGGGACCAATTCCTGCTTCTGTGACTCTAGATTTGCTTTATAACTTTGGGTAAGTCTCTTTACTCAGTGGTCCCAGGCAAATCTCCAAGATTATAAATCAGAGAATTGTTGACTTCTTTATCTGCGGTAGTATAGGGAGTTTCCTCACCAACCAATAAAATCAAAAGATTTTAGGAGAAAAAATTACATTTATTAGCATTATTCATTTGATAATTTGTGTTAATAGACTTTCAACTTGATTCAGAAAAATATTGTTTTACATTTTAAAATAATTTATGTTAATGTATTTCGAAAACCTGAATTTTCTGGTAATTTTATGATATTGTATGCCACCAGGGGTCAGCACAACATGAAAATATCATCATCATCATCATCACTGTTATTACAATTTTACAAAAAGTGAAGAATAACATAATCTATCTGTATAGATGTATGTGCAAAATGTACATGTATAAACACATATATGATTATTTCTTAGTAACATGCTACTTGATTCACAAGCTGTAGATTCATATGGTATGTGCTCATTCCCATGGCAACCACTTCTAAGATAAATTCATTTCTGAGCAATGATCCCAAAATAGTAAATTACTCTCTTTTTTGGTAGACTTTTATTTTACCAAAAAAGAGCAATTAAAAAATCTTGACCTGCTCACTGATCAGCAAAATCAATGTAATAAACAAACTCAATGTGGTTATGTGGTTTATGTAATGTGGTTATGTAATGAAGATTTATATAATCAACTCTAGATAATATAGAGTATTTTCACTTTGTAGATTATTTATGATCCTGCCTCATCTGGTTCTTCACATTTTGTCCATTTAAATATCTTACTCCTCTGTTTCTTGATATATAAAACAAGGGAGAGAGACTAGACTAGATCTTTAAGGTTTCTTCAAGATCTTACATGTTAGGATTGTGTTATGGTTCTATGATTTCAATTCTCACCAACAAAGAAGGGAAAATAATGACTAATTAAACTCTAGCCATACAATGTTTCCACTTCTGAGGCCAGATGAGGAAGAATTTCAAAACTATTGACTACATACATGATTATGATGGAACATTATTGTGCTATAAGAGATGATGAGCAGGATAAAATGGTTTCAGAAAAACCTAAGAAGACTTATATGAACTGATACAAAGAGACATGAGCAGAACCAAGGGAACATTGTACACAGTAGCAGTAATACTATAATAATTATCAACTGTAAAAAAACTTAGCTACTCTGATCAAGACAATGATCCAAGACAATTCCAATTTACTCACAATGAAAAGTGCTATCCATCTCCAGAGAGAACTAATGAACTCTGAATATAAATTGAAGCATAGTTTTAATTTTTTTCTTTTTTTAATTTTTTTACTTTGTGTTTTCTTTTATAAAATGTCTACTATGGAAATGTGTTTTACATGACCTCTGTGAATTTCAAAACTACTCAACCCTATTCAGACCATTCCTTAGAAGATAGGATTTAGCTATTTCCTGATCAATAACAGTAAAGATACTTGGAATAACAGAATCAGGTTTTGGAAACTACAATCTTCACCCTACTCAGGGTAACAAGATTACGAAGGGCTGCAGCAAAACTCAAGATTTAATTATTTGAGAATATGGCCTTTAACAGACATGTGCAAAAAGGACAGACGTCTGGGTGGTCCTAGGTCAAGCTAGAGCTACCATTGGCACATGTGAGACAGAGGAAGTGAGGTAGAAGACAGCTCAGGAGTTCTCGTGACTTCCTGTGAGGAGGGAGAGAGGTTGTTGGAGCCTGGTGCTTGGAGTTGGAGGAGCCCACAGACTGTTTTCTCCATTTTGGTCACGATAGGGACTGATCTCTTTCTTTGCCTTGGCTATCCAGGGCCTTGGGCCCGCTTTGGCTCAGCCTAAGCAGAGTGGGTATTTAAGCCCCATTTCCTTCTCTCCCCTTTCCCTCTCTCTTTCTTTCCCTCTAATACTTTCTTCCTCCTGTTTGTAATT